>NC_090374.1:46634144-46639144 GCF_036365525.1 Heterodontus francisci | reverse complement strand
GTGTGTACGTGTGTGTGTGTACGTGTGTGTGTGTACGTGTGTGTGTGTGTACGTGTGTGTGTGTGTACGTGTGTGTGTGTGTACGTGTGTGTGTGTACGTGTGTGTGTGTGTACGTGTGTGTGTGTGTACGTGTGTGTGTGTGTACGTGTGTGTGTGTGTACGTGTGTGTGTGTGTACGTGTGTGTGTGTGTGTACGTGTGTGTGTACGTGTGTGTGTGTGTGTACGTGTGTGTGTGTGTGTACGTGTGTGTGTGTGTGTACGTGTGTGTGTGTGTGTACGTGTGTGTGTGTGTGTACGTGTGTGTGTGTGTGTGTACGTGTGTGTGTGTGTGTGTACGTGTGTGTGCGTATGTGTGTACGTGCGTGCGTGTACGTGTGTGTGCGTATGTGTGTACGTGCGTGTGTGTGCGTACGTGCGTGTGTGTGCGTACGTGCGTGTGTGTGCGTACGTGCGTGTGTGTGCGTACGTGCGTGTGTGTGTGTGTGTGCGTACGTGCGTGTGTGTGTGTGTGTGCGTACGTGCGTGTGTGTGTGTGTGTACGTACGTGCGTGTGTGTGTGTGTGTACGTACGTGCGTGTGTGTGTGTGTGTACGTACGTGCGTGTGTGTGTGTGTGTACGTACGTGCGTGTGTGTGTGTGTGTAGGTACGTGTGTGTGTGTGTAGGTACGTGTGTGTGTGTGTGTACGTACGTACGTACGTGTGTGTGTGTGTGTACGTAAGTGTGTGTGTACGTAAGTGTGTGTGTACGTAAGTGTGTGTGTACCTAAGTGTGTGTGTACCTAAGTGTGTGTGTACGTAAGTGTGTGTGTACGTACGTGTGTGTGTGTGTGTACGTACGTGTGTGTGTGTGTGTACGTACATGTGTGTGTGTGTACGTACGTGTGTGTGTGTGTACGTACGTGTGTGTGTGTGTGTGTACGTACGTGTGTGTGTGTGTGTACGTACGTGTGTGTGTGTGTGTGTACGTACGTGTGTGTGTGTGTACGTACGTACGTGTGTGTGTGTGTACGTACGTACGTGTGTGTGTGTGTACGTACGCGTGTGTGTGTGTGTACGTACGTGTGTGTGTATGTATGTGCGTACGTGTGTGTGTGTGTGTACGTATGTACGTGTGTGTGTGTGTACGTAAGTACGTGTGTGTACGTAAGTACGTGTGTGTACGTAAGTACGTGTGTGTACGTAAGTACGTGTGTGTACGTAAGTACTTGTGTGTACGTAAGTACTTGTGTGTACGTAAGTACGTGTGTGTACGTAAGTACTTGTGTGTACGTAAGTACTTGTGTGTACGTAAGTACTTGTGTGTACGTAAGTACTTGTGTGTACGTAAGTACGTGTGTGTACGTATGTACGTGTGTGTGTGTACGTATGTACGTGTGTGTGTGTACGTATGTACGTGTGTGTGTGTACGTATGTACGTGTGTGTACGTATGTACGTGTGTGTACGTACGTACGTACGTGTGTGTGTGTGTACGTACGTACGTGTGTGTGTACGTACGTACGTACGTGTGTGTGTGTGTACGTACGTGTGTGTGTGTGTGTACGTACGTGTGTGTGTGTGTGTGTACGTACGTGTGTGTGTGTGTGTGTGTACGTACGTGTGTGTGTGTGTACGTACGTGTGTGTGTGTGTACGTACGTGTGTGTGTGTGTGTGTGTACGTACGTGTGTGTGTGTGTGTGTGTACGTACGTGTGTGTGTGTGTGTACGTACGTGTGTGTGTGTGTGTGTACGTACGTGTGTGTGTGTATGTGTGTATGTACGTGTGTGTGTGTACGTACGTGTGTGTGTACGTACGTGTGTGTGTGTGTGTACGTACGTGTGTGTGTGTGTGTGTACGTACGTGTGTGTGTGTGTACGTACGTGTGTGTGTGTGTGTACGTACGTGTGTGTGTGTGTGTGTGTACGTACGTACGTGTGTGTGTGTGTGTGTACGTACGTACGTGTGTGTGTGTGTGTGTACGTACGTACGTGTGTGTGTGTGTACGTACGTGTGTGTGTGTGTACGTACGTGTGTGTGTGTGTACGTACGTGTGTGTGTGTGTACGTACGTGTGTGTGTGTGTGTACGTACGTGTGTGTGTGTGTGTACGTACGTGTGTGTGTGTGTACGTACGTGTGTGTGTGTGTACGTACGTGTGTGTGTGTGTACGTACGTGTGTGTGTGTGTACGTACGTGTGTGTGTGTGTACGTACGTGTGTGTGTGTACGTACGTGTGTGTGTGTGTACGTACGTACGTGTGTGGGTGTCTGTCTGTACGTACGTGTGTCTGTCTGTACGTACGTGTGTCTGTCTGTACGTACGTGTGTCTGTCTGTACGTACGTGTGTCTGTCTGTACGTACGTGTGTCTGTCTGTACGTACGTGTGTCTGTCTGTACGTACGTGTGTGTGTCTGTACGTACGTGTGTGTGTCTGTACGTACGTGTGTGTGTCTGTACGTACGTGTGTGTGTCTGTACGTACGTGTGTGTGTGTGTGTCTGTACGTACGTGTGTGTGTGTGTTTGTGTACGTACGTGTGTGTGTGTGTATGTACGTACGTGTGTGTGTGTGTATGTACGCACGTGTGTGTGTATGTACGCACGTGTGTGTGTGTGTACGCACGTGTGTGTGTGTGTACGCACGTGTGTGTGTCTGTACGTACGTGTGTGTGTCTGTACGTACGTGTGTGTGTGTGTACGTACGTGTGTGTGTGTGTGTGTGCGTACGTACGTGTGTGTGTGCGTACGTACGTGTGTGTGTGCGTACGTACGTGTGTGTGTGCGTACGTACGTGTGTACGTACGTACGTACGTGTGTGTGTGTGTCTGTACGTACGTGTGTGTCTGTACGTACGTGTGTGTCTGTACGTACGTGTGTGTCTGTACGTACGTGTGTGTCTGTACGTACGTGTGTGTCTGTACGTACGTGTGTGTGTGTGTACGTGTGTGTGTGTGTGTACGTGTGTGTTTACACGTACGTGTGTGTGTGTGTGTACGTACGTGTGTGTGTGTGTGTACGTACGTGTGTGTGTGTGTGTGTGTACGTACGTGTGTGTGTGTGTGTGTGTGTGTACGTACGTACGTACGTGTGTGTGTGCGTACGTACGTGTGTGTGTGCGTACGTACGTGTGTGTGTGCGTACGTACGTGTGTGTGTGTGTACGTACGTGTGTGTGTGCGTACGTACGTGTGTGTGTGCGTACGTACGTGTGTGTGTGCGTACGTACGTGTGTGTGTGTGTACGTACGTGTGTGTGTGTGTACGTACGTGTGTGTGTGTGTACGTGTGTGTGTGTGTACGTACGTGTGTGTGTACGTACGTGTGTGTGTACGTACGTGTGTGTGTACGTACGTGTGTGTGTACGTACGTGTGTGTGTACGTACGTGTGTGTGTACGTACGTGTGTGTGTACGTACGTGTGTGTGTACACGTACGTGTGTGTGTGTACGTACGTGTGTGTGTGTACGTACGTGTGTGTGTGTACGTACGTGTGTGTGTGTACGTACGTGTGTGTGTGTACGTACGTGTGTGTGTGTACGTACGTGTGTGTATGTACGTACGTGTGTGTATGTACGTACGTGTGTGTGCGTGTGTATGTATGTACGTGTGTGTGCGTGTGTATGTATGTACGTGTGTGTGCGTGTGTATGTATGTACGTGTGTGTGCGTGTGTATGTATGTACGTGTGTGCGCGTGTGTATGTACGTGTGTGCGCGTGTGTATGTACGTACGTGCGCGTGTGTATGTAAGTACGTGTGCGTGTGTCTGTACGTACGTGTGTGTGTGTGTGTCTGTACGTACGTGTGTGTGTGTGTGTGTCTGTACGTACGTGTGTGTGTCTGTACGTACGTGTGTGTGTCTGTACGTACGTGTGTGTGTGTGTGTGTGTTTGTGTACGTACGTGTGTGTGTATGTACGTACGTACGTGTGTGTGTAGGTACGTACGTGTGTGTGTCTGTACGTACGTGTGTGTGTCTGTACGTACGTGTGTGTGTCTGTACGTACGTGTGTGTCTGTACGTACGTGTGTGTGTGTACGTACGTGTGTGTGTGTGTGTGTGTACGTACGTGTGTGTGTGTGTGTACGTACGTGTGTGTGTGTGTGTACGTACGTGTGTGTGTGTGTGTGTGCGTACGTACGTGTGTGTGTGCGTACGTACGTGTGTGTGTGCGTACGTACGTGTGTGTGTGCGTACGTACGTGTGTGTGTGCGTACGTACGTGTGTGTGTGCGTACGTACGTGTGTGTGTGCGTACGTGTGTGTGTGTGTACGTGCGTGTGTGTGTGTACGTGCGTGTGTGTGTGTACGTGCGTGTGTGTGTGTACGTGCGTGTGTGTGTGTACGTGCGTGTGTGTGTGTACGTACGTGTGTGTGTGTACGTACGTGTGTGTGTGTACGTACGTGTGTGTGTGTACGTACGTGTGTGTGTGTACGTACGTGTGTGTGTGTACACGTACGTGTGTGTGTGTACGTACGTGTGTGTGTGTACGTACGTGTGTGGGTGTGTGTACGTACGTGTGTGGGTGTGTGTACGTGCGTGTGCGTGTGTGTACGTGCGTGTGCGTGTGTGTACGTACGTGTGCGTGTGTGTAAGTACGTGTGCGTGTGTATGTACGTACCTGTGCGTGTGTATGTACGTACGTGTGCGTGTGTATGTACGTACGTGTGCGTGTGTATGTACGTACGTGTGCGTGTGTATGTACTTACGTGTGCGTGTGTGTGTGTGTGTACGTACGTGTGTGTGTGTATGTACGTGTGTGTGTACGTGTCTATGTATGTACGTACGTGTGTGTGTACGTACGTGTGTGTGTACGTACGTGTGTGTGTACGTACGTGTGTGTGTACGTACGTGTGTGTGTGTACGTACGTGTGTGTGTGTACGTACGTGTGTGTGTGTACGTACGTGTGTGTGTGTGTACGTACGTGTGTGTGTGTACGTACGTGTGTGTGTGTACGTACGTGTGTGTGTGTGTACGTACGTGTGTGTGTGTACGTACGTGTGTGTGTGTACGTACGTGTGTGTGT
>NC_090374.1:46626644-46631644 GCF_036365525.1 Heterodontus francisci | reverse complement strand
ACGTGTGTGTGAACGTACGTGTGTGTGAACGTACGTGTGTGTGAACGTACGTGTGTGTGAACGTACGTGTGTGTGAACGTACGTGTGTGTGAACGTACGTGTGTGTGAACGTACGTGTGTGTGAACGTACGTGTGTGTGAACGTACGTGTGTGTGTACGTACGTGTGTGTGTACGTACGTGTGTGTGTACGTACGTGTGTGTGTACGTACGTGTGTGTGTACGTACGTGTGTGTGTGTGTATGTGTACGTGTGTGTGTGTGTATGTGTACGTGCGTGTGTGTGTATGTGTACGTACGTGTGTGTACGTACGTGTGTGTACGTACGTGTGTGTATGTACGTGTGTGTGTACGTGTGCGTGTGTGTGTGTGTACGGGTGTGTGTATGTATGTACGTGTGCGTGTGTGCGTGTGTATGTACGTGTGCGTGTGTATGTACGTGTGCGTGTGTATGTACGTGTGCGTGTGTATGTACGTGTGCGTGTGTATGTACATGTGTGCGTGTGTATGTACATGTGTACGTGTGTGTGCGTATGTGTGTACGTGTGTGTGCGTATGTGTGTACGTGCGTGCGCGTATGTGTGTACGTGCGTGCGCGTATGTGTGTACGTGCGTGCGCGTATGTGTGTACGTGCGTGCGTACGTGTGTGTACGTGCGTACGTACGTGTGTGTACGTGCGTACGTACGTGTGTGTACGTGCGTACGTACGTGTGTGTACGTGCGTACGTGTATGTGTGTACGTGCGTGTGTGTGTGTACGTGCATGTGTGTGTACGTACGTGTGTGTGTGTGTGTGTGTGTACGTACGTGTGTGTGTGTGTGTGTGTGTACGTACGTGTGTGTGTGTGTGTGTGTGTACGTACGTGTGTGTGTGTGTGTGTGTGTGTACGTACGTGTGTGTGTGTGTGTGTGTGTACGTACGTGTGTGTGTAGGTACATACGTGTGTGTGTAGGTACGTGTGTGTGTGTGTGTGTGTACGTACGTGTGTGTGTGTGTACGTACGTGTGTGTGTGTGTACGTACGTGTGTGTGTGTGTGTACGTACGTGTGTGTGTGTGTACGTACGTGTGTGTGTGTGTACGTACGTGTGTGTGTGTACGTACGTGTGTGTGTGTGTACGTACGTGTGTGTGTGTACGTACGTGTGTGTGTGTGTACGTACGTGTGTGTGTGTGTACGTACGTGTGTGTGTGTGTACGTGTGTGTGTACGTACGTGTGTGTGTGTGTACGTACGTGTGTGTGTGTGTGTACGTACGTGTGTGTGTGTGTGTGTACGTATGTACGTGTGTGTGTGTGTACGTATGTACATGTGTGTACGTGTGTGTACGTATGTACATGTGTGTACGTGTGTGTACGTAAGTACGTGTGTGTACGTAAGTACGTGTGTGTACGTAAGTACGTGTGTGTGTGTACGTATGTACGTGTGTGTGTGTACGTATGTACGTGTGTGTACGTATGTACGTGTGTACGTATGTACGTGTGTACGTATGTACGTGTGTGTACGTATGTACGTGTGTGTGTATGTACGTGTGTGTGTATGTACGTGTGTGTGTATGTACGTGTGTGTGTACGTGTGTGTGTACGTGTGTGTGTACGTGTGTGTGTACGTGTGTGTGTACGTGTGTGTGTGTACGTGTGTGTGTGTACGTGTGTGTGTGTACGTATGTACGTGTGTGTGTGTACGTCGGTACGTGTGTGTGTACGTCGGTACGTGTGTGTGTACGTCGGTACGTGTGTGTGTACGTCGGTACGTGTGTGTGTACGTCGGTACGTGTGTGTGTACGTCGGTACGTGTGTGTGTACGTCGGTACGTGTGTGTGTACGTCGGTACGTGTGTGTGTACGTCGGTACGTGTGTGTGTACGTCGGTACGTGTGTGTGTACGTCGGTACGTGTGTGTGTACGTCGGTACGTGTGTGTGTACGTCGGTACGTGTGTGTGTACGTACGTACGTGTGTGTGGGTGTACGTACGTGTGTGTGGGTGTACGTACGTGTGTGTGGGTGTACGTACGTGTGTGTGGGTGTACGTACGTGTGTGTGGGTGTACGTACGTGTGTGTGTGTGTACGTACGTGTGTGTGTACGTACGTGTGTGTGTACGTACGTGTGTGTGTACGTACGTGTGTGTGTACGTACGTGTGTGTGTACGTACGTGTGTGTGGGTGTACGTGTGTGTGGGTGTACGTGTGTGTGGGTGTACGTGTGTGTGGGTGTACGTGTGTGTGGGTGTACGTGTGTGTGGGTGTACGTGTGTGTGGGTGTACGTGTGTGTGTGCGTACGTGTGTGTGTGCGTACGTGTGTGTGTACGTACGTGTGTGTGTACGTACGTGTGTGTGTACGTACGTGTGTGTGTACGTACGTGTGTGTGTACGTACGTGTGTGTGTACGTACGTGTGTGTGTACGTACGTGTGTGTGTACGTACGTGTGTGTGTGTGTACGTACGTGTGTGTGTGTGTACGTACGTGTGTGTGTGTGTACGTACGTGTGTGTACGTGTGTATGTGTGTGCGTGTGTGTGTATGTATGTACGTGTGCGTGTGTGTGTATGTATGTACGTGTGCGTGTGTGTGTATGTACGTGTGCGTGTGTATGTACGTGTGCGTGTGTATGTACGTGTGCGTGTGTATGTACCTGTGTGCGTGTGTATGTATGTGTGTGTGCGTATGTGTGTATGTGCGTGCGCGTATGTGTGTATGTACGTGTGCGTGTGTATGTACGTGTGCGTGTGTATGTACATGTGTGCGTGTGTATGTACGTGTGCGTGTGTATGTACATGTGTGCGTGTGTATGTATGTGTGTGTGCGTATGTGTGTATGTGCGTGCGCGTATGTGTGTACGTGCGTGCGTACGTGTGTACGTACGTGTGCACGTACGTGTGTGTACGTGTGTACGTACGTGTGTGTACGTGTGTACGTGTGTGTGTACGTGTGTGTGCGTATGTGTGTACGTGCGTGTGTGTGTGTACGTGCGTGTGTGTACGTACGTGTGTGTGTGTGTGTACGTACGTGTGTGTGTGTGTGTGTGTGTGTGTGTACGTACGTGTGTGTGTACGTACGTGTGTGTGTGTGTGTGTGTGTGTGTGTGTGTGTACGTACGTGTGTGTGTAGGTACATACGTTTGTGTGTAGGTACGTGTGTGTGTGTGTGTGTGTACGTACGTGTGTGTGTGTGTACGTACGTGTGTGTGTGTGTACGTACGTGTGTGTGTACGTACGTGTGTGTGTGTGTACGTACGTGTGTGTGTGTGTACGTGTGTGTGTACGTACGTACGTGTGTGTGTGTGTGTACGTACGTACGTGTGTGTGTGTGTGTACGTACGTACGTGTGTGTGTGTGTGTACGTACGTGTGTGTGTGTGTGTGTGTACGTACGTGTGTGTGTGTGTGTGTACGTACGTGTGTGTGTGTGTGTGTACGTACGTGTGTGTGTATGTGTGTACATACGTGTGTGTGTGTGTGTACGTATGTACGTGTGTGTGTGTGTACGTGTGTACATGTGTGTATGTGTGTGTACGTAAGTACGTGTGTGTATGTAAGTACGTGTGTGTGTGTACGTATGTACGTGTGTGTGTGTACGTATGTACGTGTGTGTGTATGTACGTGTGTGTGTGTGTGTACGTATGTACGTGTGTGTGTGTGTACGTATGTACATGTGTGTATGTGTGTGTACGTAAGTACGTGTGTGTACGTAAGTACGTGTGTGTGTGTACGTATGTACGTGTGTGTGTGTACGTATGTACGTGTGTGTGTATGTACGTGTGTGTGTACGTGTGTGTGTACGTGTGTGTGTACGTGTGTGTGTACGTGTGTGTGTACGTGTGTGTGTACGTGTGTGTGTACGTGTGTGTGTACGTGTGTGTGTGTGTGTACGTATGTACGTGTGTGTGTACGTCGGTACGTGTGTGTGTACGTCGGTACGTGTGTGTGTACGTCGGTACGTGTGTGTGTACGTCGGTACGTGTGTGTGTACGTCGGTACGTGTGTGTGGGTGTACGTACGTGTGTGTGGGTGTACGTACGTGTGTGTGGGTGTACGTACGTGTGTGTGGGTGTACGTGTGTGTGGGTGTACGTGTGTGTGTGTGTACGTGTGTGTGTGTGTACGTGTGTGTGTGTGTACGTGTGTGTGTGTGTACGTGTGTGTGTGCGTACGTGTGTGTGTGCGTACGTGTGTGTGTGCGTACGTGTGTGTGTGCGTACGTGTGTGTGTGCGTACGTGTGTGTGTGCGTACGTGTGTGTGTGCGTACGTGTGTGTGTGCGTACGTGTGTGTGTGCGTACGTGTGTGTGTGCGTACGTGTGTGTGTACGTACGTGTGTGTGTACGTACGTGTGTGTGTACGTACGTGTGTGTGTACGTACGTGTGTGTGTACGTACGTGTGTGTGTACGTACGTGTGTGTGTACGTACGTGTGTGTGTACGTACGTGTGTGTGTACGTACGTGTGTGTGTACGTACGTGTGTGTGTACGTACGTGTGTGTGTACGTACGTGTGTGTGTGTACGTACGTGTGTGTGTGTACGTACGTGTGTGTGTGTACGTACGTGTGTGTACGTACGTGTGTGTGTGTACGTACGTGTGTGTGTGTGTACGTACGTGTGTGTGTGTGTACGTACGTGTGTGTGTGTGTACGTACGTGTGTGTGTGTGTACGTACGTGTGTGTGTGTGTGTACGTGCGTGTGTGTGTACGTGCGTGTGTGTGTACGTGCGTGTGTGTGTACGTGCGTGTGTGTGTACGTGCGTGTGTGTGTACGTGCGTGTGTGTGTACGTGCGTGTGTGTGTACGTGCGTGTGTGTGTACGTGCGTGTGTGTGTACGTGCGTGTGTGTGTACGTGCGTGTGTGTGTACGTGCGTGTGTGTGTACGTGCGTGTGTGTGTACGTGCGTGTGTGTGTACGTGCGTGTGTGTGTACGTGCGTGTGTGTGTACGTGCGTGTGTGTGTACGTGCGTGTGTGTGTACGTGCGTGTGTGTGTACGTGCGTGTGTGTGTACGTGCGTGTGTGTGTAC
>NC_090374.1:46356644-46611644 GCF_036365525.1 Heterodontus francisci | reverse complement strand
TTCCAGGGATGAGGGATTTTAGCTAGAAGGTTAGGTTGGAGAAGCTGGGGTTGTTCTCCTTGGAGCAAAGGCAATTTAGGGGAGATTTGATAGAGGTGTACAAAATTGTGGAAGGTTGAGATAAGGTAGACAATGTGAGGAAGAACTTTTTTACACAGCGAGTGATAATGACTTGGAACTCGCTACCTATGAGGGTGGTGGAAGCGGAGACGATGCATGCTTTCAAAAGGAAATTGAATGGCCACTTGAGGAAAATAGACATGCAGTGCTATGGGGATAGATTGGGGGAATGGACCTGATTGGATTCTTGTACAGAGAGATGGCACGGATCTGACGGGCCAATTGGATTCCTTCCATGCCATAATGACTCAAAGTGCAAAAGCAGTGGGACAGGAATAGTGGGGGATTTCAACGAGCCTCATATTTACTGGAAAAGAATTGGTGTGAAAGGCACAGAGGGAATTGAATTCTTAAAATGCGTTCAGGAGAACTTTTTTAGCCAGTATGTAGCAAGCTGAACAAGAAGCGGGGTGGTTCTTGACTTAGTTTTAGGGGATGAAGCTGGGCAGGTGGAAGGGGTATCAGCTGGGGAGCACTTTGGAAGTGATCATAATTCAGTTAGATTTAGGGTAGTTATGAAAAGTACAAAGATCGACCACGAGAGGCATTCAAGGAGGAAATAGTGAAGGTTCATAGCAAATATGTTCCTTTTTAAAAAAAAAATGATGGGACTAACTAAGCTCCTTGACATCCAGGGAGCTCTGGGTGTAAGGAGAGGATAAAGAAAGGAAGCTTATGACAGATACTGAGGACTTAATACTGCAGAAAACCTTGGAGTATGAAGAGTGTAGAGGAGAAAAAGGAAATTAGGAAAGCAAAGAGAGGGAATGAAAAAATATTCGCAAGCAAACTAGAGGCCAGAACCCAAAGATTTTTTTATAAATACAAAAGGAGCAAGAAGATAACTAAAAGAGTAGGATCTATTACGGATCATGTGTATGGAGGTGGAGGACATGGGTATGGTTCTGTGGTTCCCTCTCAGCCTTTGCCTGGTTTAACTATAACACGGTTTAATTTTAAAGCACCGTGTTTTTAGCTCTCCCTTAGTGAATCCTTGTTCACTGCTCCAATTGTAAGGCAAAGAAGTCAAACAGGTTTCCTTAGATTTAAACAAGAAAGGTAGAAGTTTATTAATCTTCAACTCTAATCCGGTTAATGACTACGAATATGCAACACGACCACCCTAGCATGCATATGTGATAAACACACATGTAGATAGAGACAGAAAAAGTAGAAGGAAGAAAGGAGAAAAGTTTGAGGCAATATGTGGTAGTTACAGTCCTTTAAGTTCAATGTGAAGTCTTTGGTTGCTGGGAAGTCTTGCAATTCATTGGGGCCCAGTTCACGCTTCAACTTGTTCCGATGTAGGAGTCTTTTCTCTCTCGAGGTTTACGTGTCTCCGTGGGTCTGGTGGCTTGGGAGAAAGCGAGAGAGAGAGAGGCTTCCTTGTTCCAGCTTCAGTTGCACACTGCTTTCTGAATTCAAACTGTCCTGTGGCTAGTTAAAAAAACCTGGACCAGCCAGTTAGTCATGTGACCTGGTTTAGCCAGTCCTGGCTCTGTGGATTGTATCATTTTAGCAGGGCCTGGAATGCGCTTCCTTGCACTTTCAGTGTCTAGTGATCAAATCCATTTGGGTTAATTGGAGCAGGGAATAGCCCTTTGTCTCCACAAGCGGCGTCTCTTCGTATGCAAATGTCCTTCCAGCCCAGTGTCTGGTGATCTTCAAACAAGTCATTTCTTCACTCCAGCAACAGTTTACAATCAATGTTCATATGACAAAATTAATATGCCTCATTCTTGGCAGGTGAGGGTCTGCATGACATTCTTAATGAAAACCTTTGCATCTGTTTTTGCAAAAGAGAGGGACAATACAGACATTGCAATTAGAGAGTAGGAGTGTGAAATATTAGATGAAATTAACATAGAGATGAAATATTAAGGATTTAACATTGTTGAAAGTGGATAAATCGCCAGGCTCAGATGAAATGTATTCTAGGCTGTTAAGGGAAGTAAGAGAAGAAATAGTGTAGGCTCTGACCATCATTTGCCAATCCTCTCTGACTGCAGTTGTGGTGCCAGAGGACTGGAGGACAGCAAATGTTGTACCATCGTTAAAAAATGGAGAAAGCGATAGACTATGTAATTACAGACCAGTCAGCCTAACTTCGGTGGTGGGAAAATTATTGGAAAAAGTTCTGAAGGACAGGATAAATCTTTTAGCAAGATACGGATTAATCGAGGACAGTCAGCACGGATTTGTTAAGGGAAAGTTGTGTCTGGCTAACGTAATTGAATTTTTTGAGGCCGTAACAAAGTGGGTAAATGAGGGTTGTGCTTTTGATCTAGTCTGTATGGAGTTTAGCAATGCTTTTGATAAGGTCCCACATGGCAGACTGGTCACAAAAGGAAAAGCCCATGGAATCCAAGGCAAAGTGACAAGATTGGCTCAGAAGCAGGAAGCAAAGAATAATGGCCGATGGGTGTTTTTGTGACAGGAAGACTGTTTCCAGTGGAGTTCTGCAGGACTTGGATCCATTGTTTTTTGTGGTGTATGCCAATAATTTGGACTTGAATGTAGGGCGTATGATTAAGAAGTTTTCAGATGATATTGAAATTGGTCCTGTGGTTGGTAATGAAGATGAAAGCTGTAGCCTGTAGGAAGATGTCAGTGGCACTACCAAACGCATCTTCCCCTCCCTTCCCCTGTCAGCATTCCGAAGGGATCGTTCCCTCCGCGACACCCTGGTCCACTCCTCCATTACCCCCACCACCTCGTCCCCATCCCATGGCACCTTCCCCTGCAATCGCAAGAGGTGTAATACCTGCCCATTTACCTCCTCTCTCCTCACTATCCCAGGCCCCAAACACTCCTTTCAGGTGAAGCAGCGATTTACTTGTACTTCTTTCCATGTAGTATACTGTATTCGCTGCTCACAATGTGGTCTCCTCTATATTGGGGAGACCAAACGCAGACTGGGTGACCGCTTTGCGGAACACCTCCGCTCGGTCCGCCTCGAGAGTCGGATGTCTTGTACCAATGAGCGATTTTTATTTACGAGCATGCAAGGAGAAGTTCTACACTCATGAATGATTGTAGGGGTTCTGCCAGTACATTGTTCCAGTAGTCATTTTATACAGTTTTACAGGAGGTTTACTGGATAAACTGTTTCTTACGTACATCATCTCCCATCTCATGCCTTCCCTGATCTTATCCTGCCAGGGTTATATTATTCACCTTGTCAACCTCTTGATTACCCTATTCATAGTATTCTTAGGCTGTTCATAGGATTCGGGCGTCTCTGTGCTGAGCTCGTTACCTTCTGATTATGTATTCATATAATTTGTGTGTCTAGCAGGCAAGCTTTCTCAAGTTACAGGGACCTAAGTTACACCAAATATACTGTGGTTCCCTATGACAGTCTCCCCTACAGATGCCCCCTTTTGGCCCAAGGTATCCATTATCTGAGGATCCTCTGCCTGTTGAATAATCCAGGGATCCTACTGGTTTCGATGAGCTTCAGATCCTTCCCTAGCATCCTCTTACGACCTCACCTGTGTCCTAGTGACCAGGCTTAGTCTGGGATTTATACTTTGTATTATTCTACATAAATTACAGCAATTTTAGTCAAGCCTGCAGTACTCCTGGGGTACACCACTTCAGTCCCCCCTTTTGGCCTTGGGCTACTAGCAAGATGGCCAACTAATGCTAAGTGCTCCTTGCTTCATCACTGTTGGCCAGACTGGTGGTTAGATTTGCACGTTTACATTTTCTAAATTATGTCTAACATCTCAATTGAGGTGCCAGGATACAACATTCAACCATACGTCTGATAGCAATTAGCAACTGCATGGGAGTCAATTCTAATGCAGGGGTGAACCCTAATACCCCAGTCCCAAACCGCCTCCCACCACGACGCGTCCTCCATGTTGGCTACCACATCCTCTCCCAGTTGCTTGACCACCTGTTGGATTCGGTGATACTGTTTCATTGCTGTCCGGGCCACTTCCCTCACCTTCAGTAGATGTTACAGCTGTTTAGGGATTCACTTCCCCTCGGAAAGCAGCTATCTCAACAAGTCCTCCGTTAGATCATTGGTTATGCTCATCCACTCCCTACGGGAAGGCTGTATGTGAGTTATCGCTGAATGTCTGATTGTCGTTGGGGCCCGGGGGTGGAAGCAGAAACCCGAGTTGATAAAGGGAAAGCGAGTGGTCAAGAGCAATGTAGGCCCACTAAAAGCTGAAAATGGAGATATTGTCATTGATAATGGGGAAATGGCAGACATGTTGAACAATTACTTTGCCTCAGTATTTACAGTTGAAAAGGAGGATAACTTGCCGGAAATCCCGAAAAAATTAATAGCCGATAGGGGACAGGGACTTAATACAATTAACGTAAGTAAAACATCAGTAACAAGGAAATTATGACTGTTTGCATCCGAGGGTGTTAAAGGAAGTAGGGGAACACATTGTAGATGCCCTAACTATAGTCTTTCAGAGTTCCCTAGATTCAGGAGTGGTCCCTCTGGATTGGAAAGTTGCACATGTCACTCCACTTTTTAAGAAGGGTGAAAGGGGGAACCAAGGAAATTACAGACCAGTTAGCCTGACATCTGTGGTGGGAAAGTTGCTGGAGTCCATAATCAAGGATAGGGTGACTGAACACCTAGAAAAATTTCAGTTAATCAGGGACAGCCAGCATGGATTCATCACGAGAAAGTCATGCCTGACAAATCTCATTGAATTTTTTGAAGAGGTGACTAAGGTAATGGACAGGGGAATGTCTATGGATGTTATCTATATGGACTTCCAGAAGGCATTTGATAAAGTCCCACATAAGAGGCTGTTAACTAAGATAGAAGCTCATGGAGTTGAGGGAAAATTATTGACATGGTTAGGAAGTTGGTTGAGTGGTAGGCGACAGAGATTGGGGATAATGGGTAAATACTCCAATTGGCAGGATGTGACCAGTGGTGTCCCGCAGGGATCTGTGTTGCGGCCACAATTATTCACATTATTCATTAATGACTTGGATGATGGCATAGTAAGTCATATATCCAAATTTGCTGATGATACAAAGTTAGGCGGCATTGTAGACAGTTTAGCTGATGGCATAAAATTGCAAAGAGATATTGACAGACTAGGTGAGTGGGCAAAACTGTGGCAGATGGATTTCAATGCGGGCAAGTGTGAGATTATCCATTTTGGACCAAAAAAGGATAGAGCAGGGTACTTTCTAAATGGGAAGAGGTTAAGTACAGTGGATGTCCAAAGAGACTTGGGGGTTCAGGTGCATAGATCTTTAAAATGCCACAAGCAAGTGCAGAAAATAATCAAAAAGCCTAATGGAATGCTAGCCTTTATATCTAGAGGATTGGAGTATAAAGACACAGAAGTTATGCTGCAGCTGTACAAAACCCTGATTAGACCCCACTTGGTGTACTGTGAGCAGTTCTGGGCACCACACCTTAGGAAGGATATATGGGCCTTGGAGGGAGTGCAACGTAGGTTTACAAGAATAATACCTGGATTACAGGGGTTAAGTTATGAGGAGAGATTACACAAAATTAGGCCTGTTTTTGCTAGAATTTAGAAGGTTAAGGGGTGATGTGTTTGAAGTCTTCAAGATATTAACAGGAAAAGACAGGCTAAAGATAAACTATTTCCACTGGTTGGAGATTCTAAAATTAGGGGGCATAGTCTAAAGATTAAGACCAGACCATTCAGGAGAGATGTTAGGAAGCACTTCTTCACGCAAAGGGTGGTTGAGGTTTGGAACACTCTCCCACAAACAGCAGTTGAAGCTAGAACAGTTGTTAATTTTAAATCTGAGATAGATAGAATTTTGTTGAGCAAAGATATTAAGGGATATGGGCCAAAGGCAGGTATATGCTGTTCGGCCGCGGATCAGCCATGATCTCATTGAATGGCGGGACAGGCTCGTGGGACTGAATGGTCTACTCCTGTTCCTATTTTCCTATTTCCCTATCACTGGGCAGTGGATGTTGCTGTATTGGTGTTGAGGTTCGCTGGTGGTCACGTGGTATTCCCCTTCTCAACGATGTGGCACCTATGTCGGTTCATGGCAGGCACTGGAAATGTCAAAGGTACAGTTTAGAGTGGTATTAAAAGCATACATGGCTCTTGTCCCTGTCCCTATGGGATGTAGACAGACAACATTATTCCCTACACCCAGCCAGCGAGATCCCGTAAGGAGGGTATCTCTCTGGGTCGCGTATTTGGGCACAAGGTCGTACTTTGGCCAATTGCTATCTCCCATGATTCCTGTATTGTCTACCCTGAGAAGGGTTTGGATGCCCTGGTTCTTTAGTGTTTTGCTAGCATGTTGGTTAAATTCAAATCTAACTTAAAATTCCATTCAAACATTGCTTTGCTCAATATGTTTTAGAAGTCAGCAAGCTCATTATAGGTAACAGCCGTAATTCATTAATAAATACCGATTGGCTCTACACAATTATTCTAGCAATTCGATTTTTTAAAATTAAAAGTTACAATTGAATCAGTGAATCTGGCTATGCAGTTCAGCCATGAAGCTAGCCAATATGCTCATGTACGCTTAATGGAGTCTTAACAACCTCTCATATTCAGGATACAAATATTGAACAGGTTACCCAAAATGGGACCCTGCAGTTAACATTCACATTGGTTAGACAATTTAATAACAACTGAACAGAACTTAATCCAACATGTAACTGCATATAGATAGAATAGGGGTTATAAAGTTAGAACTACAGTGGGTGATACTGACGCTAGATTTATGCATGACTGCTTTAAGTATAAAGGGAACCTTCATTGCCACGCTTTGCAACTTCAGGCACTGCAGTTCCCCATTCCCAACTGCCCTGAGCTACTCCTTAGGCATACCAGTTTGTTAACCATGACATTTAAAATTCCACGCACCTGATTGCAATTGGCATCACTCAAGTTCTTATAGAACTGGCCTTGTTGGGTCCGCCAGTCAACCGACTTGGTTCCTTCCACGCTCGTGGCTGCCAGACATATCAGCAGTACTGTGATTTTCATGGTCCTGTAAAGAGAGAACTGAGCAGACACTGGTCGTCACCAGTTGGTCCTTATTATCCTTTGTGCTTCAATACTCCTTGATCTGTGTCCAGTGTTTTCACTGGCCTTTCCCTTCCACATCCACACATACAAGTGTTGCTGGTCATCGGGACCTTGTAAGGTCCTTGCCAGCGCGATGCTAAGTCTGGTTTTGCAAATAGGACCCTAACAATCACTTGATCCCCTATTCCTGACAACTTTTCCCTGTCCTTTAGAATAACTTCCAAGTTCTGATGATCCCTACTTAACCACATTTGAACTGCGTCTTCTCTAACTAGCTGAAAAAGTTTGAAAGGCTAAAACAAGGTTTCTGCCGGACTTTTACAAGGCTCCGGACTTATTTTTATATTTGGAAAACATACGAGCATACGAATTAGGAGCAGGAGTAGGCCACTTGGCCCTTCGGACGTGCTCCGCCATTCAATAAGTTCATGGCTGAACTGATTACTCCACACTTCCCACACCCCCGATAACCTTCCACCCCCTTGCTTATTAAGAATCTATCTACCTCTGCCTTAAAAAAACTTTCAAAGACTCTGCTTCCACCACCTTTTGAGGAAGAGAATTCCAAAGACTCACGGCCTTCTGAGAGAAAACAATTCTCCTCATTTCTGTCTTAAATGGGCAACCCCTTATTTTTAAACAGTGACCACCTAGTTCCAGATTCTCCCACAAGGGGAAACATCCTTTCCGCATCCACCCTATAAAGACCCATCAGGATCTTATATGTTTCAATCATGTCACCTCTTACTCTTCTAAATTCCAGCGGATACAAGCCTAGCCTGTCCAGTCTTTCCTCGTAAGACAGCCTGCCCATTCCAGGTATTAGTCTAGTAAACCTTCTCTGTACTGCCTCCAATGCATTGACATCCTTAAATAAGGAGACCAGTACTGTATACAGTATTCCAGATGTGGTCATTCCAGCTGCTACAAAAATTTCTAAATTGACTTGTGTCAGCCCTTCAAAACACTCCCACAGGGGATGCTGAGACCAAGTGGGCCCACATCAGAGACGCCATCTATGAGTCAGCTTTGACCACCTACGGCAAAAGTGCGAGGAGAAATGCAGACTGGTTTCAACCTCATAATGAAGAGCTGGAACCTGTCATAGCCGCTAAGCGCATTGCACTGTTGAACTACAAGAAAGCCCCCAGCGAGTTAACATCCGTAGCACTTAAAGCAGCCAGAAGCACTGCACAAAGAACAGCCAGGCGCTGCGCAAACGACTACTGGCAACACCTATGCAGTCATATTCAGCTGGCCTCAGACACCGGAAACATCAGAGGAATGTATGATGGCATGAAGAGAGCTCTTGGGCCAACCATCAAGAAGATCGCCCCCCTCAAATCTAAATCAGGGGACATAATCACTGACCAACGCAAACAAATGAACCGCTGGGTTGAGCACTACCTAGAACTGTACTCCAGGGAGAATGCTGTCACTGAGACTGCCCTCAATGCAGCCCAGCCTCTACCAGTCATGGATGTGCTGGACATACAGCCAACTAAATCGGAACTCAGTGATGCCATTGATTCTCTAGCCAGCGGAAAAGCCCCTGGGAAGGACAGCATTACCCCTGAAATAATCAAGAGTGCCAAGCCTGCTATACTCTCAGCACTACATGAACTGCTATGCCTGTGCTGGGACGAGGGAGCAGTACCTCAGGACATGCGCGATGCCAATATCATCACCCTCTATAAAAACAAAGGTGACCGAGGTGACTGCAACAACTACCGTGGAATCTCCCTGCTCAGCATAGTGGGGAAAGTCTTTGCTCGAGTCGCTCTAAACTGGCCGAGCACGTCTACCCTGAGGCACAGTGTGGCTTTCGTGCAGAGAGATCGACCGTTGACATGCTGTTCTCCCTCCGTCAGATACAGGAGAAATGCCGTGAACAACAGATGTCCCTCTACGTTGCTTTCATTGATCTCACCAAAGCCTTTGACCTCGTCAGCAGACGTGGTCTCTTCAGACTACTAGAAAAGATTGGATGCCCACCTAAGCTACTAAGTATCATCACCTCATTCCATAACAATATGAAAGGCACAATTCAACATGGTGGCACCTCATCAGACCCCTTTCCTATCCTGAGTGGTGTGAAACAGGGCTGTGTTCTCGCACACACACTTTTTGGGGTTTTCTTCTCCCTACTGCTTTCACATGCGTTCAAGTCATCGGAAGAAGGAATTTTCTTCCACACAAGATCAGGGGGCAGGTTGTTCAACCTTGTCCGTCTAAGAGCGAAGTCCAAAGTACGGAAAGTCCTCATCAGGGAACTCCTCTTTGCTGACGATGCTGCTTTAACATCTCACACTGAAGAGTGCCTGCAGAGTCTCAGCGACAGGTTTGCGGCTGCCTGCAATGAATTTGGCCTAACCATCAGCCTCAAGAAAACGAACATCATGGGGCAGGACGTCAGAAATGCTCCATCCATCAATATTGGCGACCACGCTCTGGAAGTGGTTCAAGAGTTCACCTACCTAGGCTCAACTATCACCAGTAACCTGTCTCTAGATGCAGAAATCAACAAGCGCATGGGAAAGGCTTCCACTGCTATGTCCAGACTGGCCAAGAGAGTGTGGGAAAATGGCGCACTGACACGGAACACAAAAGTCCGAGTGTATCAAGCCTGTGTCCTCAGTACCTTGCTCTATGGCAGTGAGGCCTGGACAACGTATATCAGCCAAGAGTGACGTCTCAATTCATTCCATCTTCGCTGCCTCTGGAGAATACTTGGCATCAGGTGGCAGGACTATATCTCCAACACAGAAGTCCTCGAGGCGGCCAACATTCCCAGCTTATACACACTACTGAGTCAGCGGCGCTTGAGATGACTTGGCCATGTGAGCCACATGGAAGATGGCAGGATCCCCAAAGACACATTGTACAGCGAGCTCGCCACTGATATCAGACCCATCGGCCATCCATGTCTCCGCTTTAAAGACGTCTGCAAACGCGACATGAAATCCTGTGACATTGATCACAAGTCGTGGGAGTCAGTTGCCAGCGTTCGCCAGAGCTGGCGGTCAGCCATAAAGGCGGGGCTAAAGTGTGGCGAGTCGAAGAGACTTAGCAGTTGGCAGGAAAAAAGACAGAGGCGCAAGGGAAGAGCCAACTGTGTAACAGCCCCGACAATCAAATTTTTCTGCAGCACCTGTGGAAGAGCCTGTCACTCTAGAATTGGCCTTTATAGCCACTCCAGGCGCTTACCCATTGTCTCTTGAGATAAGGAGGCCAAAGAAACTGTATACAATATTCCAGATGTGGTCTCACCAATGCCCTGTATAGCTGAAGCATAACCTCCCTACTTTTGTATTCAATTCCCCTTGCAACAAACACGATAAACAAACTAGAGCTTCATCCCCAGTTGGCAGTAGTTTGTGCCAGTATGTCTCAGTTTTAAAATTGCACTGAAAATCACAAATTCAAGCACACGAACATTATGCGCCCAAATAAAATAAATAAATCCACACACCCCCACAGACAGAAAAGAGTAGCACGGGCGTTTAAAGGAAGGGGAACAGAAATAAATCAATTACATCAACGAGTCCAATTGTCCCTTCTCCAAATGTCTTGCAACAAATATAATTAGAAACTAAAGGAAAAAGATAAACTCTCAAACAAACTCCAAGAGGTTATGCAGCAGCCTTTCACAGTCATTCTTTGAGTATTCTGAACTAGCTGATATGCATCCCCTTTTCTGAGACCCATAGCCCTAGCTACCCAAGTCTTCATTTCGTCCCAGGTGCCTCGAGCCATTCTCACTTTCTCTGGTAGGGCTGAGTAAATCTCGCTCCTGCTCCGCTTCACTACACCTCTGCTTCAACAATCTCTCGTCTGCCTCCCTCTTTTCCCTTTCCCATGATATATCTGCACAATATGCTTTCAGGAACTCCACTTTCCCAGCCCACCGTGTTGTCTCTTCTATATGTCTGGGTTGTTCCTCCTCTCGTTTATCCCTTTCTTTCTGTAATTGACAGTTTGTCCTGTCAACTATGGCACACTTATCTTCCTTCTCTTTCCTTAATTTACTTAATTCTAACTCCGACTGGCTACACTTTCCCTCCTGCTGCTTAGACTTGGCCTGATACACCAACAGCCAGACTGCTTTAATTTATCTGTCTTTTCATGTGAACCCCTGCATCTAGTGTTCTGCCTCACCGGCAGGGTCGTCCAAAATTTGTACAACCCAGACCCACCGTATAAATTTCACTACCACCAAACAAAGCAAGCTAGAAAGCAATGCTTTCTAATAACTTAAACACTCCTGTTTATTCTAGCTTCTTCTTTTAACTTACACCAACTTAATACAACTTCACTCAGACGCTTCGCACACATTCAATTTACCATTCAACAATTTCTGAACACACAAAGAGACCAAACACCGATATAGCCTTGCACACGCACACAAGTTTTTCTTTTGGCCTTTCAGCAGCATTTCAGGCTACTGTGGTACTTCCAGTGTAATTTCTACCAATCGTTTCCTGAAACTTGTTTCTGGATTGGCTGTTAATTTGTTTCTGCTTTTGGAAATGTTTGTGGACTTGCTGGCAAAGTCTCATATAAGAATTGATACTGATCCTAATTGCCTTAGCCTTCAGACTTTTCTTTTGGCCCTTCCACCATGCTGTTTGTACTTCTGGGAGGGGTCCTTAAATTTCCACCCATCTTTTTTCATTTTACTGGTCAAGTTCTCATCTTTTTTTTTACTCATTTATGGGATGTGGGCGACGCTGGCCAGGCCAGCATTTATTGCCCATCCCTAATTGCCCTTGAGAAGGTGGTGGTGAGCTGCCTTCTTGAACCGCTGCAGTCCATTTGGGGTAGGTATACCCACAGTGCTGTTAGGAAGGGAGCTCCAGGATTTTGACCCAGTGACAGTGAAGGAACGGCGATATAGTTCCAAGTCAGGATGGTGTGTGACTTGGAGGGGAACCTGCAGGTGGTGGTGTTCCCATATATTTGCTGCCCTTGTCCTTTTAGTTGGTAGAGGTTGCAGGTTTGGAAGGTGCTGTCTAAGGAGCGTTGGTGCATTGCTGCAGTGCATCTTGTAGATGGTACACACTGCTGCCACTGTGCGTCGGTGGTGGAGGGAGTGAATGTTTGTTTGTAGATGGGGTGCCAATCAAGCGGGCTGCTTTGTCCTGGATGGTGTCGAGCTTCTTGAGTGTTGGAGCTGCACCCATCCAGGCAAATGGAGAGCATTCCATCACACTCCCAACATGCCTTGTAGATGGTGGACAGGCTTTGGGGAGTCAGGAGGTGAGTTACTCGCCTCAGGATTCCTAGCCTCTGACCTGCTCTTGTAGCCACGGTATTTATATGGCTACTCCAGTTCAGTTTCTGGTCAATGGTAACCCCTAGGATGTTGATAGTGGGGGATTCAGCGATGGAAATGCTGAGGAGTCACGAATGGTGCTGAACATTGTGCAATCATCCGCGAACATCCCCACTTCTGACCTTATGATTGAAGGAAGGTCATTGATGAAGTAGTTGAAGATGGTTGGGCCTGGAACACTACCCTGAGGAACTCCTGCAGTGATGTCCTGGAGCTCAGATGTTTGACCTCCAACAACCACAGCCGTCATCAGCTGAGTGGCCCTGGCGGAACCCAAACTGAACGTCACTGAGCAAGTTATTGCTAAGCAAGTGCTGCTTGATGGCACCTTCCATCAGTTTACTGATGATTGAGAGTAGGCTGATGGGGCGGTAATTGGCCGGGTTGAATTTGTCCTGCTTTTTGTGTACAGGACATACCTGGGCAATTTTCCACATTGCAGGGTAGATGCCAGTGTTGTAGCTGTACTGGAACAGCTTGGCTAGGGGCGTGGCATGTTCTGGAGCACAGGTCTTCAGTACTATTGCTGGAATATTGTCAGGGCCCATAGCTTTTGCAGTGTCCTGTGCTGTCAGTCGTTTCTTGATATCACGTGGAGTGAATCGAATTGGCTGAAGTCTGGCATCTGTGATGCTGGGGACTTCAGGAGGAGGCCGAGATGGATCATCAACTCGGCACTTCTGGCTGAAGATTGCTATAGGCCTGGTAAGGGACCCATCCAGTTCCCAGTCTAGACCTTCTGCACTATTGGTCATTCTGTCAGAGTGTGGTCTGCCTGAGTGGTATTGACCTGCTGGATACCCTTTAAATCCCCAGGGCGGTGTTGACCTGCGGGATGCTCTTAAATCCTCTACATGCTATATGGGCCTTTGGGATACCCTTTAGATCCCCTGCTCAGCTCGACCTCTTGTGAAGGACTGCTTTGGGGTCTCTCTCAGCACAGTCTCCTGCCTGGTAACGGCCTTCAGGATACCTCCTAAGTCCCCTGTGCGGCTTCACCTACTATGTGGCTCTGCGTTGCGGCTTTCTCAGCGCGGCTGTCTGCCCGGTTCTCTTAACTCGTGACCTACTACCCTGGTGCACGCTTTAATTGCTCGGCACTCGAGTCTCCAGGCGTTGGTTCTTTGATACCCACTTAAAGTACCAGTCCCGCGACTGTGAGGGAGACCTTTCCTAATTATGGGTGGTAAAATAAAAGCTTCTCAGTCCTTGATTGGTCTTCTCACTGTCGCAGTCCCAATGTGATGTATCCTGCTGACTATGCCAAATGTAAAGGTGAGGTCTTGCCCCGAGACCCAAAAACACCTCGAGAGTCGGATGTTTGGTACCAACGAGCGATCTTTATTTAGGAGCATGCAAGGGGAAGTCCTACTCTCTCGAATAATTGTAGGGGTTCTTATACAGTTTTTAGTTTAGTTTAGAGATACAGCACTGAAACAGGCCCTTCGGCCCACCGAGTCTGTGCCGACCATCAACCACCCGTTTATACTAATCCTACACTAATCCCATATTCCTACCTGTCCCTATATTTCCCTACCACCTACCTATACTAGGGGCAATTTACAATGGCCAATTAACCTATCAACCTGCAGGTCTTTGGCATGTAGGAGGAAACCGGAGCACCCGGAGGAAACCCACGCAGACACAGGGAGAACTTGCAAACTCCGCACAGGCAGTACCCAGAATTGAACCCGGGTCGCTGGAGCTGTGAGGCTGCGGTGCTAACCACTGCGCTACTGTGCCGCCCCTGCAAACTCCGCACAGGCAGTACCCAGAATTGAACCCGGGTCGCTGGAGCTGTGAGGCTGTGGTGCTAACCACTGTGCCGTGGTTTACTTGATTAGCTGTTTCTTAATTACGTTATCTCCCATGTCTTGCCTTCCCTGATCTCATCCTGCCTTGGTTATATTATTCACCTTGTCAACCTCTTGATTACCCTATTCACAGTATCCTTAGGCTAGTCATAGGATTCGGGTGTCTCTCTCCTGAGCTCATTACCTTCTGATTATGTATTCATATAATTCGAGTGTCTAGCAGGCAAGCTTTCTCAAGTTACAAGGACCTAAATTATGCCAAGTATCCCATGGTTCCATATGCCAGTCTCCCCTACAGACTGGGGCAATCAAATTGGCAACAGGGTCTAGAAGATGAATTTGTACAATGCTTTTGTGATAGTTTCTTGGAACAATACATTGCAGAACCAACTAGGGATAAAGCTATCTTAGATCTTGTATTGTGTAATGAAGCAGGGTTAATAAGCAATGTCATAGTAAAAGATCCACTGGGAAATAGTGATCATAATACAATTGAATTTCATGTTAAGTTTGAAAGTGACACATTTCAGTCACAAACAAGACTCTTACACTTAAACAAAGCCAAATACGAAGGTATGAGGGGAGAACTGGCTAAAACTAATTGGGTAAATAGACTGGAAGGTATGGTGGAAAATGAACAGTGGGAAACATTTAAAGAAACAATTCAAAGAGTTCACCAAAACTACATTCCGTTCAAAAACAAAAACTCGTCAAGACCATTCGTGGCTCACTCAGGAAGTTAAGGAGTGTAATAGACTAAAAGAAGAGATTTACAATATTGCAAAAAATAGTAGCAAGTCTGAGGATTGAGTGTTTTAGAAACCAGCAAAGGACCACCAAAAAGTTGATGAAGAGGGAAAAAATAGAATATGAGAGTAACTAGCCAGCAATATATAAACACATTGTGAGAGCTTTTATAAGTACATAAAAAGGAAGAGAGTAGCTAAAGTAGACGGTGGTCCCTTAGAGGCAGAGGCAGGAGACATCATCATAGGGAATAAGGAGATGGCAGAGGCATTGAACAAATATTTTTTGTCTGTCTTCACAGTAGAAGACACAAGTTTTATACCAGAAATAGGCAGTAACCTAGGGGCTAAAAAGAGTGAGGAAATTAAGGATATTGATATCAGTCGAGAAAAAGTATTGGAGAAACTTGACGGACTAAAATCTGACAAGTTTCTGGGATCAGATGGCCTACATCCTAGGGTTCTAAAAGAGATAGTTGCAGAGATGGTGGATGCGCTGGTTATGATTTTCCAGAATTCCTTAGATTCCGGAATGGTCCCGTCAGATTGGAAGTTGGCAAATGTTATGCTGCTTTTCAAGAAAGGAGGTAGAGAGAAAATAGGGAACTACAGGCCAGTTAGCCTAACGTCAGTCATTGGGACGATGCTGGAAACTATTATTAAGGAAGTCTTAACATTGCACTTGGAAAAGCATAGTATGATTAGAACAAGTCAGCATGGTTTTACTAAAGGGAGATCCTGTTTGACAAATTTATTAGAGTTTTTTGAGGATGTAACTTGTAGGGTTTTCAAAAGGCATTCGATAAGGTGCCACGTAAAAGATTAATTGGCAGGATAAGGGCTCATGCTGTTGGGGGTAATGTATTAGCATGGATAGATGATTGGTTAACAGACAGGAAACAGAGAGTGAGCATAAATGGGGCATTTTCAAGTTGGCAGGCAGTGAATATTGGGGTGCTGCAAGAGGTGAAGAGACAGAGAGTAATATATCTAAGTTTGCTGATGATACAAAGCTTGGTGGAAAGGTAAGCTGTGGAGAGCTTGTAGAGAGGCTGCAAAGAAATAGAGATAGGTTAAGTGAATGGACAACAAGATGGCAAATGGAGTATAATGTAGGGAAGTGTGAAGTTGTTCACTTGGGTCGTAAAAATAGAAAAGCAGAATATTTTTTAAAAGGTGCGAAACTGGTAAGTGTTGATGTTCAGAGAGACTTGGGGGTACTCGTACAAGGAATGCACAAAGTTAACATGCAGGTGCAGCGGGCTATTAGGAAGGCAAATGGCATGTTGGCCTTTATTGCAAGGGGATTAGAGTACAGGAATAAGAAGTCTTACTAAAATTGTATAGGGCTTTGGTGAGACTGCACCTGGAATACTGTGTGCAATTTTGGTTTCCACATTTAAGAAAGGATATACTTGCATTGGAGACAGTGCAGCAAAGATTTACTAAATTGGTTCCTGGGGTGAGGGGGTTGTCCTATGATGAGAGGCTGAGTAAATTGAGCCTATATTCTCTGGAGTTTAGAAGAATGAGAGGCGATCTAATTGAGACATACAAGATTCTGAAAGGGCTTGGTAGGATAGAAGCTGAGAGATTGTTCCCACTGGTCAGGGAATCTAAAACATGGGGCACATTCTCAGGATGAGGGGGTCAATCATTCAGGACTGAGATGAGGAGAAATTATTTCACTCAAAGGGTTGTGATTCTTTGGAATTCTCTACTGCAGAGGGTTGTGGATGCACCATCATTGAATACATTTAAGACTGGGATAGTTAGATTTTTGGTCTCACAAGGTATCAAGGGATATGGGGAACTGGCAGGAAAGTGGAATTGAAGACCAAGATCAGCCATGATCGTATTGAATGGTGGAGCAGGCTCGTTGGGCCATATGGTCTACTTCTCCTATTTATTGTGTTCGTGTATTAGGCTTGATGGCTCCTTGTTGGCCGGCATGGTAAATTTGTATGATTCTATTTCTAGCAGAGGTAGAGGCAAGCTGCTGAGATGCTTTGGCCCCACGCCCTCTGAGTTTTGTAGTGAGGGCCCCACCAAAAACTGTTCCTCCTACACCTGTGCACATGCAGACACAACCTTCAGAAGATGAAGTGCTATGTTTGGTACTGGATGATATAGGTGGGGGATGGTGCAACGGGCGAGATGTTGGAGCACTTTGACCTATTACTTTAACTTCCATGTCTCCTTTTGTAATTATCTCTCACTTCTAATACTCTGCTAGAGAGCAGCTTGTTGCAGAGAAGTCATGCATTGTAAAGTCATAGATAATGTATCTGTCATCCTCTTTAAGGTGACAGACATTTCTTGCATGGTCATGGTCAGGGTCTACATAAACTTATTTGAGAGCCATGTTTGAAGCTCCACTGAGGTGACCACTCTCTTCATGGCAGATATTTTTGCAATTACCTGCAACACCAATTCACTACTGTTGGAGTTGGATTCTTTTATCCGCTCCATTATTTTGGCATGTGGGTGCCAGGTCTGCCAGCACCCCTCAAAGTTGCTGCTATATCATTTTCCTCAACAAGTGGTACCTGAGGTTCAGCATCTGTTTCCATCTGAGCAGAGCTTGGAGAGGATTGTGTCTCCTGACATGGACTCCCCACAACAGTCCCTGACACCAGTGTCTACATGTGTTCACTTGTGAATTGTGAATCACCATGCGAAAAACCAACTAACTGTCTAACTGGAACCACTGACATGCGAGTATTCATGCTGTACATCCTGAGAAGGTATGAAGTCCTTTCTGAGGAATCATTATCTGGCATGTCCACAGACTGTTACTTCACTTGTGGAGGCCCTGGAAGACAAAAGAAATGGATCTGGGTGGCTTTTACACACTAATTCTTTGAAATAATAACATTGCAGTTTTACAGAATTATAGTGTTATTTATTTACGGCACAGAAGGAGGCTATTTAGCCCATCAAGTCCATGCTGGCTGTCCACGGAGCTATACGATCAGTCCCACTCCCTGGCTATAGAGTCATGTGCTGCATAATGTTCTTAATATGAATTTTCAAAAAGCATCTAAGAGACCCGTAGCAAAGGTAATAACATACGCAAGTAAGGTGGATGTGGCCGCATAAATCTTGAGATGGATAGGGGGCTGTAAAAAAAAAAAAGGTAGAGGGTAAAGAATGTTTCTTGAACTGGAAACACAGCATGAATGGTATTCCAAAAGAGTTTATGTTGCAAGCTGCTCTTGTTTACACATAAATGATCTGGACTTGGGAATTGTGGGAACAGTATTAAAATTTGCTGATGACATCAAATTGGAGTTTACGGCAAATTGTGAAGAGATGCTCGGAGATAGCTGAATTATCCAATTGAGTAGAGATGGGTATGCTAAAGGGCACATTGTTTAAGGTCATTTATAACAACAGAGGTTTTGTCTTTAGAGGTAACTAGTTTAGTACAATAACTTGGTGTGGTCTTCAAGAATTCTTTGTTGCTTATCTCTGAACCAGTTGCTCCATTCACTGTTCTGATCTTTTTATCAGGGCCACTGAAGCAACTGATATTCTAACTGGTACAAGATGTTTCATACATATGAATAGATAGAAGTTAAAACAGAATTATGCCATTTCGCTCAACCAGTCCGTGTTGATGTTTACCCTCCACTTGAGCCTTTAGTTCTAATCATATTTATCCACGCTGTTCCCATGTCCCTTTAATCTCTTTACCTCCATCCAGCTATCCAATCAAATCTTGAATTTGACATCATTTTTGCCTCAGCCTCTAACCCTTGAAGCTCCACAGACTCACAATTCTCTTTGTAACAAAATTTCTCCTGTCCTCTGCTGTAAGTCTCCTACATTTAATCTTGTATTTATGACCCCTCATTTTTGTTATTCATTTCATGCATGACTGTTTCATTTCTATCAAATCTGGTGCGACATCTTAATTAAACCATGTCTGCGTTATCTCGTAAATGTTTTGCTTAGTAAATCTGTCATCCTGAAGAGTCTGCAGCATCTCCAGCAAACAATAAAATTGCCTACAACAGTGGCCTGTAGTGGTTGATGTTGAAGTTGAATGCAAAATACAAGTTTGTAATGAAGTGTTGTATTCTGGGCATTTCATGTTTCACTGCTTGCATTCCTTAAACTGGAATTTATATTCAAATATATTACATTAATCACCAGAGAGTTCGCACAAACTAAAATGAGTCAAGAATTGAGATTGACTGGGAAATTCAAATAGTAAAACAGATTCTGATTTGCACATAGCTGCTGGAGAAACACAAGATTACAGAGATTATGGTGGAACTGCTGGAACTTTATCAGGAAGAAGATGATGCCTATATTGCTTTATCTGAAGCAACTACAGAACTCTACCAATATCTACTGCAACCGTTCAGAGATATGAGAGAACTGGCCATGCTGAGACGCCAGCAGATAAAGGTAAGAGACTGCAGTCTAATTCTGTATCTTGGCATGTAACTAGAAGGATGTAATGTAGAAGGATTGTAGCTTGGAGAAGTGAAATGCACAGCTTATTCCATAAATAAGACCTAAGGCAGGTTACACAGGCCCGCACAGTAGAGTCAACTGAGTTCTTCTGTTTTCTGTTGCGTGTACTGTTCATAACTTGCATTTATACGATTTCCTTAACATAGAAAAATGTCCTAAGGCTCTTCATGGGGGATGAAAGGGAAAGGATGCTGAGCCTTTTGTGGAAGAAGTATGGAAGATGACTGAAAATTGAGTCAAGAGATTGGTTTTTAAAGTCATAGAGTGAAGTAGAGAGGCAGAGCAACTTAGGTAGTAAATTCCAGAGAGGAGTGCAGAGATGGCTTAATTGATAAATAGGGGAGCAGAGGGATGTATATAGATAACCAGAGGGCACAAGTGGTGATGCAAGTTTTAAATTAGTCGTGAAGTAGGGTGAAAAAGGCTTTGGAAGAATTTATTGACCAGGATGAGGATTTTAAAATTCAGTAGTTGGCGAATAGGCAGCCAGGTGTAGGTCAGGTGAAATAATGGAGAAGTGATTTACTGTCGGATTGGATACCAGCAGCAGGACTTTAATTGATGGAGAGCGGAGTCCAAACCAGTGAATGGGATGTTGGAGAAATTGAGCCTAGGGGTGACAAAGGCATGGATAAGGTTCCAGTAGTGGTGGAGGTGATGTAGGGGTGGAAGTGAGTCATGTTGCAGAGGTGGGAGGAAATTGGCCTTGGTGATGGATGCGACAGTATTTTTTTTTAGCTGTGTGTCAAAAGCAGATGCTGAGGTTGCACATGCTAGTTCAGTTAGGTATGGTAATGTTTTTTTTTAAAGTGCTGGATTCTTGCCATATCCTGACTATTGTCATGCCCAGTAAAGATGCATCATATTCCTAACTTTTGGGATACAAACTTTATTCAAAGTGAACTCTTTGAAATTGACTTTTCATTTTAAAGAAAACTGGAAACTGCTTTGCCAAGTTGGCCACCGAAGGTCAGATGGACCTGGCTTGTGTATTCAAACACTGCCACACTGTCTCCAAAGGACAAAAGGGTACATTCCAGACTACAGCTATCCTGAAACCATCAAGGGACATTCCTGAATTGAATGGATTTCTTCTGAGATAAAGAAGGTGGTGAAGTAGCCACATTTTAACAGAATGATACTCATCCAGAGATCAATAGATAACCATGGCTTCCACATTCTGGTCCATTGTGTCGTCACACCATGGGAGAAGGCCATGTGTCAAATAACAGAAATGCTAAAGTGATGAATTGTGACATTAAAAGCTAACCCTCTGGAGAGAGAGGGAGAAATCACAGCAACACCACAGAAGGCAGTCCAGCCAGAGGCTGTGGAAAGATCCAGACTAAACAAGAAGCCCTGCTGCTAATTCTACACTTTAACTTGGTGCAGCAGAGAACTGAAAGTGACTGCCACCTCCAGCCTGAAATCTTAACCACCAGAAATCTACAACACCTCAACAAATTCAAGACTACAAACACCCAGGCCTGCACCTTTAAAAGAGACTGTCCTACTTAGAAGAGTCATCAAGTTTACCATAAATCACAAACACCTACCACACCTTGAACTCTTATCCTTTAACTTCTATCTATCTTCTCTTGAGAGTGCATGTGTTGGTGAATGGTGTTGCGAACATTTTGGGGAATGAATATTGTTCAATACATTTAAACCTAAAAGAAAACCTGTCATTTGCCTGCTTACTTGACCTTAAAAAAGCACTCTGGGATTAACTCATAATTTTAAACAAAACACGATTGTGGTCAGTTGGGTGGTGAACAGTGGGAACCACCCACACCCCTTGCCACCTGTCCATAACACTGTGTTGGAGTGGATGTGAAGAATTGGAGATCAGATCCACATTTTATGTTCCTTCTGTGGTTGTATTGTGCTGATGCTCCTTGAAAGGAATTAACTCTGACCTGATACTACCCAAATGTGATCGTTGCATTTTAGGGCTATTGATCAGTTTTTTGGAACTACTTTGGGTACAGAGTATTAGTGTCAAGCACTTGTGGATCTCTATTCTGTTAAATAATATGTCTCAGCTTGAACCTCAAGAGTACCCCTGACTATACCAACATAACAATTTTGCTTTTCCCATAGTCCATTCTGTGATCCGTGAGTAAGATTACTGTTCAGTATCAAATTAGTGCGAATTTTTCCAGGGAGTCTGTTAGAAAATTGGTTGAAATGGACCAAACTTTTAGGACACTTAGAGTTGGTAAACTGAAGAGTCTTTTGTCTCATCAGCCTGGATAGATGTAGATGCATGTCCCAGAGTCACTGTCACTGTCAAGCAACTCACTGTTATTCAGGTTCCCTCCTGTCTCTTGTTGAGATGGTGGTGGTTCTGATGTCCTGTTTGTCTCAACTATCTCATCTGAGAGACTACTACTTTGGGTCCCATCCCCCTGCAAGACCAGTTTAAACCCTCCCGAGTAGTGCTAGCAGACCTCCCTGCGAGGATATTGGTCCCCCTCCAGTTTAGATGCAACCCGTCCTTGTACAGGTCACCTCTGCACCAGAAGCCCTCCTGCCTACACCAGCTCTTTGGCCACGCATTCATTTGCCTAATCCTCCTAGTCCTACCCTCACTAGCACGTGGCACAGGGAGCAATCCTGAGATTACAACCCTAGAGGTCCTGCTTTTTAACTTTCTGCCTAACTCCCTATATTCACTTTGCAGGACCTCCTCTCTTTTCCTGCCTATGTCGTTAGTACCAATATGGGCCACGACCTCTGGCTGCTCCCCTCTCAGAATGTCCTGCAGCCGCGCCGAGACATCCTTGAGCCTAGCACCAGCGAGGCAACATATCATCCTGGAGTCTCGTTTGTGGCCACAGAAATGCCTATCTGCACCCCTTACGATAGAATCCCCTATCACTATAGCTCTTCCAACCCTTTTCCTCCCCTGCTGTGCAGCAGAGCCCTCCGTGGTGCCACGAACTTGGCTGTTGCTGCTTTCCCCTGGGAGGTCATTTCCCCCAACAGTATTCAAAGCGGTATATCTGTTTGAGAGGGGGATGGCCACAGGGGACTCCTGCACTACCTGTCTGCGCCTACTACTCGGTCTGGTGGTCACCCATCTCTTTTCTGCCTGTGCAGCCATTACCTGCGGTGTGACCACCTCACTAAACGTGCTATCCACAACTTCCTCAGCATCACGGATGCTCCACAGTGAATCCACCTGCAGCTCCAGCTCCGTAATGCGGGTAGCCAGTAGCTGCAGCTGGATACACTTCCTGCACACATGGTCGTCAGGGACACTGCACGCGTCCCTGATTTCCCACATAGCGCAGGAGGAGCATATCACGGGGCTGAGCTCTCCTGCCATGACTTACCCTTAGATTAATTAGTTACTCCCTTAATTAAAAAATACTAATTATACTAGGGGCCTTGTTCTACCCACTTCAATATAAAGTCCTTAAAAAAAAAAACACTTTAGTAGTACTCACCTTATCACCAGCAGTTTTATTTTCAACAAAAAAACATACCCTTTTTAAGATATTCTAACAGCTGCTACTCACCAACCAATCACCTTGCAGCTCTCCTGTGATGTCACTGTTGGCTTTTTTCCAAAACTCAGGCGCGCTGTCGCTGCTCTTTTTAAACACAGCTGGTCTCACTCAGTCTCCTTCTTTCCCGCTATCGCTGCACTTTAAACAAATTTTACAATGGCCTATTTACCTATCAACCCGCAAGTCTTTGGCATGTGGGAGGAAACGTTAGCACCCGGAGGAGACCCACGAGGTCACAGGGGGAACTTGCAAACTCTGCACAGGTGGTAGCCAGAACCGAACCTGGGTCGCTGGAGTTGTGAGGTTGTGGTGCTAGCCACTGCACCACTGTGCCACAGTGAAGGGAAGAAAAATACGGGACTCTGGGGAAAGAGCAAGTGAGTGGCATTAGTTGATTAACTGCCAAAGAACTGATAGAAACATGATGGTTCAAATTGCCTCCTCCTGTGCTTTATATTTATCATTGTATGATATCCTGCCTGACTGAATATTTTGGTGTCCAAGATTACTTTTGGGACTTGGTTTGTCAATTAAATTCAGTAACAGTGTGAGCAACAGACAAAGGTTTTTTCATAAAGTATGATTAAAATTGTTTGCATATAATTCCCTGTGACAATATTAATTGGGCATTCTAAGTACAATTTGTTTCATGATGGGAGGAAGCACTTTCAGTATAACTGTTGTCCATTCTTATTGGCTAGAGTTTATTTTAAGAAACTTGTCTGTCATTGAATGATTATTTTGAACCGCAGTGATATGTTTTTATGGTTAATATATTTGAACAATGATAAATAGACGATAACATTTTTTGTTGCTGAAGATTGTGGAGTTATTCAAACAGTGGTTCAGTTCTGATCTGCAGAAGTGCAAATGGAGGCATGAATTGAAGGAAAGCTGCACAAATTATGTTGTTAAAAAGGCCGTTGCCTTATTAAAATGGAGTCTTCCTACTGCAGCTAAAAATTGGTCTGCTACCTCCACAATATTGATGTTCCTGAGGAGTTTCACTGTCCAGGTAATAGTATTCTTGGAAAGAGCAGGTCAGAGGCTGGGAATTCTGTGCTGAGTAACTCACCACCTGACTCCCCAAAGCCTGTCCACCATCTACAAGCCCCAAGTCAGCAGTATGATGGAATACTGTCCGCTTGCCTCGATGAGTGCAGCTCCAACAACACTCAAGAAACCTGACACCACCATCATCCAGGGCAAAGCAACCCATTTGGCACCCCGGCCACCACCACCGTAACATTCACTACCTCCACCATTGCACACTGCAGCAACTCACCAACTTCTTTGACAGCACCTTCCAAACCTCCAGCCTCTACCATCTGGAAGAACAAGGGCAGCAGATGCATGGGAACACCACCACCTGCAAGTTTCCCTCCAAGTCACATGACATCCTGACTTGGAACTATATCGCTGTTCCTTTGCTGTCACTGGGTGGAAATCTTGGAACTCCCTCACTAACAGCACTGTGGGTGTACCTACACCACATGGACTGCAGTGGTACAAGAAGGCATCTCACCACCCTCTCAAGAACAATAGGAATGGGCAGTATATACTGACCTTGCAAGCAATGCTCCCATCCCACAAATTAATAATAAAAGATGTAGGGAACAAAGACCATGGAGCTCATTTCTTTCCAGTAAACATTTTTGCCCCACAGAACCTATTTCTTCTATCTCTACACTATTTTTTCTCCACTTGTCTGATCTCTTCCAACGTCCACAATTCTTCCGACATCCTCTGCCACTTCAACAGTTGCCAGTTTCTTGGACCTAATCATCTTTTCACCATTATACCTATTGTTAAGGAGCCTATAAACTACCCCCATCTGTGTTTGCTGCCCCTTGTCTTTTCCTAGCTCCACCCATACAGACACTACTTCCTGATCTTCCGAGCCAAAATCTTTCCTGATTATTGTCCTGATGTCATCCTTTATTATCAAGGCTCCCCCCTCTCCTTTACCATTTTGCCTGTCTTTTTTCAAAATGTCAAGTTTCCTGGAATAGTTAGTTCCCAACCTTGGTCACCATGCAACCACATCTCTGTAATGGCTGTTAGATCAAACCCATTTATCTCTACTTGTGCCATTAATTTGTCTGTCCTATTACGAGTGCTTCTTGTACTCAGCTTAAGCACCTTTAATTTTAACTTATTACCATTTTTCTCTGATTTGACCTTATTCATTGTACTATCCCTGTTAAACACTCTGTCCCTTCCTGTCACAGTCTGCTTACTTTTATCCAAAAAGCTACACTACTCTGAGTTTTCTCTTTAGATTTATAAATTTCCCATCACCCTCATCCCTCCTCCACACCTCCCTTTTTAGTTTTAAGCCTTGCATGAAGGGGAACAATGGTATTTAACTTAACACTTAGATATTCATGAATCTATAATCAAAGGCAGTAAGCCTGAGAATTGAGCTAAGATGGAAATCTATTGGTGTTATGAAAGTGCTTCTATTTTTAAAATATTTTTTGAGGAATTGTATTTTAGAATCATGGACATTGGTTTATTTGGGAAAGCTGAAAAGACTCAATGGATGTGTTTTTTTTTACAAGGGTCACTGTCTTGTTTGAAAACAAACGTTTACTGTCTGTCACATGCCTTAAGCTCAATAAACAACAGAAACCTTGGTGACTTGGGGAGATGTTTACAGAGAAGTGACGTCACGATTTATAGTAGTCAGGAGGTTCTGACTTGCTGTTTGGGCTTTTGCTTTTGAGATATTGTTTTGGTTCAGTTGGGGTGTGGACTGTGTTGAAAAGCAGTTGGAGATCAACCTGCCAAGGGAGAAACACCTAGCTCATCTTTCTTTCACCTCTGTAGGAGACCTGGAGAAATCCAGTGTGTCAGCTCCTCTTTCTCTACCTCTTTAAAAAAAAAACCCTGCAAATTCAAAGTGGGATAACTGAAACCCCTGGAGCCGCATTTCTTCTGAAAAGCTTACCAGACTACATCTTGGCATCTCCTGAATGAACTGCTCCAGAAAAGATCCCAGTGATCTGTCTCCGTCAGACCAAAAAGGGACTCTTTTTTTTCTTCAAGAATTAACAAGTATTTTGTCAAAGTATTCTTTTTTGTAAAAGAGCTCGGCAGAGAAAATCTCTTTATTTTTCAGTTAACCAGTGTGTGTTTGTGTGTGGAGCGTGTATTTTAAAAGGGAATTTTCATATTTCAATCTGTGTTGATGCTTTGCATCGTTACTGTATAAGTCTTGTTTTATAATAACTTGATAGTTTTTTTTATTTGGGGATAAAGAGTAGAGTACACAGTTGACTGTATTGGTAACTGGGTAAACATTTAAATATATTTTGTGACCTGTGGAGAAGTGGAACTAGAAAAGACAGTGCACTCCTCCCACCTCAGTCGTAACAATATTCACTATTAGCTAGCTACATTTGGTGAATGGAGGTGGGGAGAGGATATTCCCTTCTGGCAGCGTTTGCAACCTATAAAAAGGCATGTTTCTGTTGCTCCCATCTGTACAGAAGTCAGGCTGTTCATGTTTTGAACTCTTGGTAGGAGAGCCACGTTTCTACAGTTAACTGCACTCCATCAAAGTAAAAACATCTTTAAAATATTGGCTGTCTGTTGGCTGCATCTCTTCTGTCTTCTTTGGCCTCCTTATCTCGAGAGACAATGGGTAAGCGCCTGGAGGTGGTCAGTGGTGTGTGGAGCAGCGCCTGGAGTGGCTATAAAGGCCAATTCTAGAGTGACAGGCTCTTCCACAGGTGCTGCAGAAAAATTTGTTTGTCGGGGCTGTTTCACAGTTGGCTCTTCCCTTGCGCCTCTGTCTTTTTTCCTGCCAACTGCTAAGTCTCTTCGACTCACCACACTTTAGCCCCGCCTTTATGGCTGTCCGCCAGCTCTGGCGAACGCTGGCAACTGACTCCCACGACTTGTGATCAATGTCACAGGACTTCATGTCGCGTTTGCAGACGTCTTTAAAGTGGAGACATGGATGGCCGGTGGGTCTGATACCAGTGGTGAGCTCGCTGTACAATGTGTCTTTGGGGATCCTGCCATCTTCCATGCGGCTCACATGGCCAAGCCGTCTCAAGCGCCGCTGACTCAGTAGTGTGTATAAGCTGGGGATGTCGGCCGCCTCGAGGACCTCTGTGTTGGAGATACGGTCCTGCCACCTGATGCCAAGTATTCTCTGGAGGCAGCGAAGATGGAATGAATTGAGACGTCGCTCTTGGCTGTCATACGTTGTCCAGGCCTCGCTGCCATAGAGCAAGGTACTGAGGACACAGGCTTGATACACTTGGACTTTTGTGTTCCGTGTCAGTGCGCCATTTTCCCACACTCTCTTGGCCAGTCTGGACATAGCAGTGGAAGCCTTTCCCATGCGCTTGTTGATTTCTGCATCTAGAGACAGGTTACTGGTGATAGTTGAGCCTAGGTAGGTGAACTCTTGAACCACTTCCAGAGCGTGGTCGCCAATATTGATGGATGGAGCATTTCTGACGTCCTGCCCCATGATGTTCGTTTTCTTGAGGCCGATGGTTAGGCCAAATTCATTGCAGGCAGCCGCAAACCTGTCGATGAGACTCTGCAGGCACTCTTCAGTGTGAGATGTTAAAGCAGCATCGTCAGCAAAGAGGAGTTCCCTGATGAGGACTTTCCGTACTTTGGACTTCGCTCTTAGACGGGCAAGGTTGAATCTTGTGTGGAGGAGAATTCCTTCTTCAGAGGACTTGAACGCAGCAGGGAGAAGAAAATCCCAAAAAGTGTGGGTGCGAGAACACAGCCCTGTTTCACGCCACTCAGGATAGGAAAGGGGTCTGATGAGGAGCATCTATATTATAGCTAATTCACATTAGTGGAACTTGATAGTCGGTTTTGGCACTTAGAGTTAACTGCTGGGTTCTGTGAAATAGCTAGCAATATAACGGACATTGGGGAACACTGTGGTGTGAACCTTTGCATCACACCAATGGCAAATGTGCAGTGTAACTGGAACAAGGCAAAATTCACAGTTGGAGTATAGTTTGTAAGTCATAGTTTGTGTCCTTTAAATGTTGGATCCTTTAAATGCTTCATCTTGCTCTGTTTTGCATATACTTTACATATGGTGCTTGTGATTGGTGGTGGGGACTGATATTCTGTTTGCATTTGGCAGTTTTTCTGTTTCCCATAGATGGGTGTAATACTACATTGATACTAGAATTCATTTTCTCAGTGTTACTGAGGAATATCTTGACATTCAATATAAGCTGTTGAGAACAGTGATTACTGTTTGTTATGGTTTGTGACCATTGTAGACTTAGCAATAACTGACAATATGCAAGACTTGGTAAAGATCTGCCTCACACATCTATATTTGATCCTGCAGTTATTTATAATTAAATACAATTATTGTGAAAAAATTATTTTTAAGGAATAATGGTTTAAAATTTGTGGTTCTATGTACTACATCTACAGTGGTATGTAAATTGGTATGCAGCACAAACGTAAAAATTGTTCTGTAAATAGAAGTGTTTCAAAAGGAAGAATTCCTCCTTTGAATCTTCAAGATGTGCTGAGTAGACACACTGGGTACTTTTTTGTCTTCACTGCATGGGTATCATTCTGGTTGTTGCTGAGTGACCGGGAAAATTGTTTTTAAATTTATTTGCAGCTATATAATTTAATCTTGATTTATGCAAGCATGGATCCCATTAAGCTGTGATTTTAATGTTTTAATGTAAACAGTGTATGTTAATGACATCATGACTGTGGGGGAGGGGATGAAGTACCTTGGAGGAATTGAAGAAACCTACAGTGAGAATATGCTTCGCTAACATACGAATTTGGAGCAGGAGTAGGCCACTCGACCCCTCGAGCCTGCTCCGTCATTCAGTACGTTCATGGCTGAACTGATTACTCCACATTTCCACCTACCCCCGATAACCTTCCACTCCCTTGCTTATCAAGAATCTATCTACCTCTGCCTTAAAAATTTTCAAAGACTCTGTTTCCACTGCCTTTTGAGGAAGAGAATTCCAAAGACTCACGACCCTCTGAGAGAAAAAATGTCTCCTCATCTCTGTCTTAAATGGGTGACCACTTATTTTTAAACAGTGACCCCTAATTCTAGATTCTCCCACAAGGGGAAACATCCTTTCCCCATCCACCCTGTCAAGGCCCCTCAGGATCTTATATGTTGAAATCAAGTCGCCTCTTACTCTTCTGAATTCCAGTGGATACAAGCCTAGCCTGTCCAATCTTTCCTCGTAAGACAAGCCACCCATTCCAGGTGTTAGTCTAGTAAACCTTCTCTGTACTACCTCCAACGCATATACATCCATCCTTAAATAAGGAGACCAGTACTGTACACAGTACTCCAGATGTGGTCTCACCAATGCCCTGTATAGCTGAAGCATAACCTCCTGTCTTTTGTATTCAGTTCCCCTTGCGATAAATAATAACATTCTATTAGCTTTCCTAATCACGTGTTGTACCTGCATACTAATCTTTTGAGATTCATGCACTAGGACACCCAGATCCCTCTGCATCTCCGAGCTCTGCAATCTCTCACCATTTAGATAGTACGCTTTTTTATTCTTCCTGCCAAGGTGGACAATTTCATGCTTTCCCAATTTATACTCTATTTGCCAGATCTTTGCCCACTCACTTAACCAATCTACATCCCTTTGTCGCCACTTTATGTCCTCTTCACAAGTTACTTTTCTACCTATCTTTGTGTCATCAGCAAATTTAGCAACCATACCTTCGGTCCCTTCATCTAAGTCATTTAAATAAATTGTAAAAAGTTGAGGCCCCAGCACAGATCCCTGTGGCACACCACTTGTTACATCTTGCCAACCAGAAAATGACCCATTTATGCCTACTCTCTGTTCCCTGTTAGCTAACCAATCTTCTATCCATGCCAATATGTTACCCCCTACACCATGAGCTTTTATTTTCTTCAATAACCTTTGATGTGGCACCTTATCAAATGCCTTCTGGAAATCTAAGCACAATACATTCACTGGTGCCCCTTTATCCACAGTACATGTAACTCCCTCAAAGAACTCCAATAAATCGGTTAAACATGATTTCCCTTTCACAAAACCATGTTGACTCTGCCTGTTACATTGAATTTTTCTAAATGCCCTGCTATAACGACTTTAATAGCTTCTAACATTTTCCCTAAGGCAGATGTTAACTTAACTGGTCTGTAGTTTCCTGCTTTCTGTCTCCCTCCCTTTTTGAATAAAGGAGTTACATTCACTATTTTCCAATATAATGGAACCTTCCCTGAATCTAGGGAATTTTGGAAAATTAAAACTAATGCATCAACTATCTCTCTAGCCACTCCTTTTAACAGCCTAAGATGAAGTTGATGCTGTCAGTGATATTGAAGTTGTTTGGGCTCCTTTGCAGTCGCGCTATATAATTTCTCTAACTCAGTTCTACGAATAGATATCTAACCAGCATCTGCTACTTAAATTATTCTTTTTGCTCATTTGGCAGAAAGACAGAAATAAATGAGAGGTCATTAATTCTTTGTCATTGCTATAATGTGCAACAACCTGAATGTACTGTTGAGCGTTGGAACTAAACGTAAAGGGGTAATTTTAACCCCCTGTGCAGGTAGAAAGCATGTGGGGGGGTCTAAAAAACAATAGGCTACCTGCCTCCAGTCACTTCTGTTTTTAATGGAGGCAATTAGCCTCCTTTCAGGAGTGAAGTTAGTCATTAAAATCTTTTAAATGGATAAGTGCCTCCATTTTAAAATGTCTTTTAGCAGAGGTCGGGTTTCCTGGACCTCGGAAAACCCGACAGCTGAAAGGAGGCGTGAAGGGCCACATCCAGCATTTCAGTGCCTTTACAACACTAGTTGTGGACCAGGAAAAGCAGGAGTGCTTCTGCCCTGGACCCACAAGTAAACACCACCCCCCCCCCCCCCCCCTTCGCACAATCTATCCCTTGTATCCCCTCTCACCGGCTCCCAGTGTGATCTGTCTACTCCCCTGCCAATGTCTGATGCCTACTGATGTCTGCTCCCCTCCCAATGTCAGATCCCCTGTCATTACTTAGCCCCTCCCGATAACTGCTCCCATGCCTGGAGCTGTTGATCTACTCGCCCAACAGTCAGCCAGCCTTCAGTCTGTCTGACTGTAGCCAGGAACAAAGAATTTTTTAAAAAAAATCATGTCCTGCCATTAAATTCGCTAGATCTCTGCCTCGTTACCTTCCTGTGTTATTATCAGGCCCATCTTTCTTTTGGTGGTGTATTCGGGACTGCCATTTGGTGAAGGATGATACTGGAGCCAACCTTTACTCAGTCTTGTATTTATTTACATTTATTTGAAACATTACAAGTATACACCTCCTAACTCACCACCCACCATTTTCAGTAAGTGTCTCTTTATATGTGCTCAAGTGAAACCACAATTAATGTCCTCCACCTGCACGTAATTAAACACAATTTATGTACAATTAACATTTGGTACTTTAAAATAACATTGTCCTAATTGCACTCTTGGATTTATAGTGTTCAGTTAAGTGGTGTCTCAGTCTATGAACAGTTTGGTACTGTTTGTAATGATAACTCATTTTTCATGTTTGGAGAAGCAATGTCCAAGTAATGGTTAATGTTTGATTGCACAACTAGATATCAACTGGAAAGATTGCAAAGGTGCAAATAAACCGATTGACCAAAAAGGCATATCAACTACGGATTAGCTTGCGTTGCTCCATTCAGACTACAGATCACTATTTCTACTGGTCATTTATGATTGGAACTCCCTTATTCTTTCAACGGCACAGTTTTTAAAAAATCCTTTAGTTCTGAGCTTAGTTAAATCAATAGAACAATTTTGGAATTGGTGTTTGTTTAACTCCCAAAAAAAAAACTTAAAATGTAATTTCATAATTTATTTTTAATGCCAGATTATGCTTCTGAGTTGCCTGCAAGCTAATTGGATAAACATAGAGGGAGTGAAGTGTAAATATTAGCTCAATTTTTTTACTTTTTGAAGGAAAGTACTTGGCAACATTAGAGAATTCCAAAGATTCACAACCTTTTGAGTGAAGAAATTTATTTTCCTCTCAGTCCTAAATGATCAGCCCCTTATCCTGAAACTGTGCCCCTTTGTTTTAGATTCCTCAGTCAGGGGAAACGACATCTCAGTATCTACCCTGTCGAGCATTGAGGATTGTAAGATTTGCTGTTGTTACAATTGGAAGTAGAAGTAAGCATGATTAGAGTGATCTATCCTCTGAAATCCTCTGAAGAAGGAATTTTCCTCCACACAAGATCAGGGGGCAGGTTGTTCAACCTTGCCCGTCTAAGAGCGAAGTCCAAAGTACGGAAAGTCCTCATCAGAGAACTCCTCTTTGCTGACGATGCTGCTTTAACATCTCACACTGAAGAGTGCCTGCAGAGTCTCATCGACAGGTTTGCGGCTGCCTGCAATGAATTTGGCCTAACCATCAGCCTCAAGAAAACGAACATCATGGGGCAGGACGTCAGAAATGCTCCATCCATCAATATTGGCGACCACGCTCTGGAAGTGGTTCAAGAGTTCACCTACCTAGGCTCAACTATCACCAGTAACCTGTCTCTAGATGCAGAAATCAACAAGCGCATGGGAAAGGCTTCCACTGCTATGTCCAGACTGGCCAAGAGAGTGTGGGAAAATGGCGCACTGACACGGAACACAAAAGTCCGAGTGTATCAGGCCTGTGTCCTCAGTACCTTGCTCTATGGCAGCGAGGCCTGGACAACGTATGCCAGCCAAGAGCGACGTCTCAATTCATTCCATCTTCGCTGCCTCCGGAGAATACTTGGCATCAGGTGGCAGGACTATATCTCCAACACAGAAGTCCTTGAAGCGGCCAACACCCCTAGCTTATACACACTACTGAGTCAGCGGCGCTTGAGATGGCTTGGCCATGTGAGCCGCATGGAAGATGGCAGGATCCCCAAAGACACATTGTACAGCGAGCTCGCCACTGGAATCAGACCCACCGGCCATCCATGTCTCCGCTATAAAGACGTCTGCAAACGCGACACGAAATCGTGTGACATTGACCACAAGTCGTGGGAGTCAGTTGCCAGCATTCGCCAGAGCTGGCGGGCAGCCATAAAGACGGGGCTAAATTGTGGCGAGTCGAAGAGACTTAGTAGTTGGCAAGAAAAAAGACAGAGGCGCAAGGGGAGAGCCAACTGTGCAACAGCCCCGACAAACAAATTTCTCTGCAGCACCTGTGGAAGAGCCTGTCACTCCAGAATTGGCCTTTATAGCCATTCCAGGCGCTGCTTCACAAACCACTGACCACCTCCAGGCGCGTATCCATTGTCTCTCGAGATAAGGAGGCCCAAAAGGAAAGGATAGTTCTACTGCAGAGACAGTCTAACCACAGTTAATTTGTCTCTTTGTTTACTGTGCTCATTGAAAATCTGCAAACCTAGACATCGAAAGCTAAAAATGCTATATATATTGGAACTTGGTGAATAAAGCTAAGAGATTGAGTTCTGAGAAAATTAGAGCCTTTTAGATTGTCAACAGCTTTGGGAAGTTACAGCTTTCTGTGGCCAGCCATTTTTCTTCAAAAAATGCTTTCCAGCTCTCACCATGCCATGCTGAAACAATGCTTAATATTACATTACTAAAGTCACTGTACAAGAATAAAAAAACGCTTCTGGTAATCCTGCTTTTTTTGTCCTGTTCTGTAATTTGACATTGCTTTTAGTTATTGTCCAGTTTACCATTTTCTAACCCTGTTCTGCCTTTGAAAAATAAATTTCAAATACTTTCACTTGTTTTCTTCTGTCTCCTATGTTCCAGGTTTCAAAGAGAGGTGAGAGTTCATATTAAAAAGTAGGTTTACACCTATTCTGAAAAGCTGTTTTTACAGTCTGTAAAGTGCTAGGCATATAGAGATTGACATTGATTAGATGGTGGATGTTAACTCGTTTAATTTTGATCTTATAGAATCAAGAGGATGTTATTTCACCTGGGGTGCTGGGTTAAATATTTAAGCACAAGAATGGTTAGTTAAATTGCCGCAGCTAATTCAGAATGGCAGATGGCATCATTGCAAATAAATGAGAGGTGCTGATTAAAATGGGGTAACAACCTACCCTAGCAGCACCGTGACTTCAAGAAGAATTTACTCGGGACTGCCTCCTCTTTTGATTGCAAAGAGGATATTGTCTTTGCATTGGCTGTACTCCACCTTTGTGATTTCTCTTCTAGGGTTATTCCATGTACCTTGGAACAGCATATACATAATCATTTTTTGAAATTCAATTTTGTTTCCAACAAATCCTCTTCCTAGTATATAATTTATCTTCACTGAATATAAATCTGTAGTTCATGCTCGATTGTAAATTTCCACGCTACTTTCTAATGAAAAGTTGCAGGAAAGTAAGCTGGAGTTATTTCTACTTGCCATTACCATTGAAGTGGATTTTTTAAAAAAACCATTGCGCAGTAATATACATGGATAAATTGAAAATAAGTCTTGTGGAATGTTGGACTTGCATCGTTGCCCAAGGACTGAGCTTCCAGGTTAATGTTTATACAGTAATATTTCATATAGTGCAGTTTCTGGTGCTTTCAAACAGAGACTCAACCACATTCAAGGATTTAATGGGGTAGGAGGGAACAGCAATCATTATTACAGAGAAGTTACAACATAGAAAAAGACATTGGCTGGAATTTTAAGCCCACCGTGGGAGCAGGCTGGAGGGTGGGGAGGCAGTGGAAGGTGCCATTCCCATTGCCTTTCCCGCCCAGGCAGCAGTTTTACTAGTGGCGGGGGAGGTGGTAAGCAGCCTGCCCACCCCAGGCCAATTGAGGCCCTTAAGTGGCAAATTAATTGAACCAGTTGAACACAGATTTCCTTCCCTAAAGGACATTCGTGAACCAGATGGGTTTTTACAACAATTGGCAATGGTTTCATGGTCACCATGAGACTAGTTTTTTAATTCCAGATTTTTATTAATTGAATTCAAATTTCACCATCTGCCATGGTGGGATTTGAACCCATCCCAGATTATTAGCCTGGGCCTCCGGTTACTAGTCCAGTGTCACTGCTACTATGTCCCCACCTCTCCCAAATTAATCCATATATAAAGTGTACAGCCAATCTAATGCCATCAAAACACAGTCCAATTCAAAACACATTTCTCACTATAAATAAAGTAGCTAAGCATGCAAACATCAATGGAGAACAGCACAACTGTATTTGCTAGCTAGCAAGCAAAATAGTATGCAATGCCAATGCGAATTACTTTTTTTGACAGAATAGAGCTAACTACACCATGTCCTGGGCTGGTAGATGGACCTTATTGGATAATTTTTGTGGATTCATACTGTGGAGTGCAAATTCATCCAATAAACCATGAAACTCGAGGAGAGGATTGCTATTGTGGTTATTGAAGTGAGACAGTAGAAGAATCAGCAATAGGAAGACGGACCATTTCTCACACTACTGTTGTCACAACACAGTTTAACTCGTGATCAATGTTTGTGCAACTTCTCCAACTGCTTGTAATATGTGCCTGAAGACAGGGCAGCCAACAAAAGGCCAGTGAACTCCAAATCAGGAGAATTTTATAGGATGGAGCAGATATTATTTCCAAGAGTCATGTAAAACAGAAAAGCAGAGTGAGACAGAGAGATTAATGGTAGGTAGCCAAGACTAGTTTATTCATCTTGACAGGCTGTTAGGGTCCTGAATTCTAAAATATAGAAACAAAAGAATCTCTCATAGACAAAATGTCATTTTCTCACCAGAGCTAGTGACAAAATTAGATAAACGCAATTACAAATAAAGAGCGCCTTTCAGTAACTCCAATAAAGTGATTCTTTTAAATTTACTTATGTCTGTATCTCAGTCTATCACTGTCGATTCCGATTCACCTCTGACAAGATAATTATTAACAAAAGGCTTTTCTGCAAAAGGTTGAGCGGTTGTACTGCATGTATTATTCAATTACAAAATGTTTAGTTGGCACCGCGTCCTCCGGGAGGTGGGCTACAGCTTTGAGCGCCAGTACCAGCAGGAATTCGCCGACATTGCGCTGCAGATGCGCTTCCAGCGCATCAGAGTACCTGAACGAAGTCAGGTACAACAGAGGCAAGGTCTCCTTCCATGCTGTACACTGGGGGACGCTGATATCGAGGAGGCCGTGCAGGCTGTGGGCTGGCCTGCTCGCCAGGGTCACGATCCACTTGTGGACGAAGACGATGCAGATGGAAGCGAACAGGTTCACCGAGAGCCCGATTTACCTGATGAGGTCCTTTCTTAAGTGCATTACTACTAACCAATTAATGAAGGTACCCCACCAGCATTCAGATCACTAGAGGACAATGGTGGGAGCTGATGAAATGTGTTATTACCTGCACCCCCTTCCTCCAACCCCCGCTCCCCCTTCCTAGCTCCCCCCTCGCACCTCCTTCCCCTCGCACCCACCTATCCCTGAGCAGGGGCCCTAACAAACCCACTGCCTTGTGGGCGTCACGGGAGAGACCAAGGCTAAGGGAGTAAACCCTAACAGAAAATCCGGAGCAGAACCCCGAAGGCGGTCATATGTCACCTTTGGCATGTTTCTGGCAGTTCCTGCAGCCATATCGGTGCTAAACGTCATGTTCTGCACTCCTTTGGATCCCACCAGGAAGGTGGAGAGGGGGGGGTTTTGACGCTTGGGCAACTCACAACCTCCATACATCCGCCCAGGCATGCGCCATGGAGAGGTCACTCCATAGTCGCCTCACAGCGACCAAAACAACACGGAAGGCAGCAGTTACGGGTTATAAGTCCAGCTCAATTGGCGTAGAGATTGGGTGCCACGGGTTGCCTTTGTCGGTGGGAGAGGTCATCGCATGTCATTGGACAGCTACGGCCTGCCTCAAACCAGGCAGCCCCCGGTCAGTAAGGTTCTGTCCCGCCACAGTCCACCTGCTTCAATGTGTGCTTGGAGCTCAGGGTCATTGCCCGAAAAGCGGACTGCAACACCGCACCAAACAGCATGACAAAAAAAGGAAAGAAGGTACCAGCCCTTCATTTTGCAAGCTGGAACGTCAGAACTATGTGTCCTGGCCTGTCGGATGACCTTACAGAAATCAACGATTCTCGGAAGACCGCCATCATTAGCAACGAGCTCAGTAGACTCAATGTGGACATTGCAGCACTTCAGGAGACACGCCTCCCTGCGAGTGGATCTCTAAGAGAGCAAGACTACACCACCTACTGGCAGGGTAGGGATCCTGAAGAACCAAGACAGCATGGAGTGGGCTTCGCCATCAGAAGCTCTTTGCTCAGCATGATAGAGCCACCCTCAAATGGCTCGGAATGCATACTGTCCATCCGACTGCTCACCGCCTCTGGTCCAGTGCACCTACTCAGCATCTATGCTGCAACACTCTGCTCCCCACCTGAAGCTAAAGACCAGTTCGACGAGGAATTCCAAAATATCATTAGTAGCATTCCCAATACCGAACATCTGTTCCTGCTGGGGGACTTTAATGCCAGGGTTGGGGCCGACCATGACTCATGGCCCTCCTGCCTTGGGCGCTATGGCATTGGAAGGATGAATGAGAATGGACAGAGACTGCTTGAGTTGTGTACCTGTCATAACCTCTGCATCACCAACTCGTTCTTTCATACTAAACCCTGTCACCAGGTTTCTTGGAGGCACCAAGATCACGTTGTTGGCGACAGCTGGACCTCATCGTCACAAGGCAAGCCTCAATGAACAGTGTTCAAATCACACGCACCTTCCACAGTGCGGACTGCGACACCGACCACTCCCTGGTGTGCAGCAAGGTTAGACTCAAACCAAAGAAGCTGCATCACTCCAAGCAGGAGGGCCGCCCGCGCATCAACACGAGCAGAATTTCTTTTCCACAGCTGTTACATAAGTTTCTAAATTCACTTGAAAAAGCCCTTCAAAACGCTCCTACAGGAGATGCAGAAACCAATTGGGCCCACATCAGAGATGCCATCTATGACTCAGCAATGACCACCTATGGCAAACATGTGAAGCAGAATGCAGACTGGTTTCAATCCCACTTTGAAGAGCCGGAACCTGTCATAGCCGCTAAGCGCATTGCACTGCTGAACTACAAGAAAGCCCCCAGTGAGTTAACATCTGTAGCACTTAAAGCAGCCAGCCGCGCTGCACAAAGAACAGCCAGGCGCTGTGCAAATGACTACTGGCAACACCTATGAGGTCATATTCTGCTGGCCTCTGACACCAGAAACATCAGAGGAATGTATGATGGCATTAAGGGAGCTTTTGGGTCATCCATCAAGAAGATCGCCCCCCTCAAATCTAAATCAGTAGACACAATCACTGACCAACGCAAGCAAATGGACCGCTGGGTGGAGCACTACCTGAATCTGTACTCCAGGGAAAATGTCACTGAGACTGCCCTCAATGCAGCCCAGTCTCTGCCAGTCATGGATGAGCTGGACGTACAGCCAACAAAATCGGAACTTAGTGATGCCATTGATTCTCCAGCCAGCGGAAAGGCCCCTGGGAAGGTCGGCATTACCCTTGAAATAATCAAGAGAGCCAAGCCTGCTGTACATCCAGCACACTACGAACTGCTTTGCCTGTGCTAGGACAAGGGAGCAGTACCACAGGACATGCGTGATGCCAATATCATCACCCTGTATAAGAACAAGGGTGACCGCGGTGACTGCAACAACTACCATGGAATCTCCCTGCTCAGCATAGTGGGGAAAGTCTTCGCTCGAGTCGCTTTAAGCAGGCTCCAGAAGCTGGCTGAGCGTGTCTACCCTGAGGCACAGTGTGGCTTTCGAGCAGAGAGATCCACCATTGACATGCTGTTCTCCCTTTGCCGGCTACAGGAGAAATGCTGCGAACAACAGATGCCCCTCTACATTGCTTTCATTGATCTCACCAAAGCCTTTTACCTCGTCAGCAGATGTGGCCTCTTCAGACTACTAGAAAAGATCGGATGTCCACCAAAGCTACTAAGTACCATCACCTCATTCCATGACAATATGAAAGGCACAATTCAGCATAGCGGCGCCTCATCAGACCTCTCTCCTATCCTGAGTGGCATGAAACAGGGCTGTGTTCTCGCATCTACACTGTTTGTGATCATCATCTCCCAGCTGCTCTCACATGTGTTCAAGTCTTCAGAAGAAGAAATTTTCCTCCAAGATCAGGTGGCAGGTTGTTCAACCTTGCCCGTCAAAGAGTGAGGACCAAAGTATGGAAAGTCCTCTTCAGGGAACTCCTCTTTGCTGATGATGCTGCATTAACATCTCACACTGAAGAGTGTCTGCAGAGACTCGACAGGATTGCGGCTGCCTGCAACGAATTTGGCCTAACCATCAGCCTCAAGAAAATGAACATCATGGGACAGGACGTCAGAAATGCTCCATCCATCAATATCGGCGAGCACGCTCTGGAAGTGGTTCATGTGTTCACCTACCTCCGGCTCAACTATCACCAGTAACCTGTCTCTCAATGCAGAAATCAGCAAGCGCATGGGAAAGGCTTCCACTGCTATGTCCAGACTGGCGAAGAGAGTGTGGGAAAATGGTGCACTGACACGGAACACAAAAGTCCGAGTGTATCAAGCCTGTGTCTTCAGTACCTTGCTCTACGGCAGTGAGGCCTGGACAAAGTATGTCAGCCAAGAGCGACGTCTCAATTCATTCCATCTTAGCTGCCTCCGGAGAATCCTTGGCATCAGGTGACAGGACCGTATCTCCAACACAGAATTCCTCAAGGCGGCCAACATCCCCAGCATATACACCCTACTGAGCCAGCGGCGCTTGAGGTGGCTTGGCTATGTGAGCCGCATGGAAGATGGCAGGATCCCCAAGGACACATTGTACAGAGAGCTCGTCACTGCTATCAGACCCCCGGCCGTCCATGTCTCCGCTTTAACAACGTCTGCAAACGCGATATGAAGTCCTGTGACATTGATCACAAGTCATGGGAGTCAGTTGCCAGTGATCGCCAGAGCTGGTGAACATCCATAAAGGCGGGGCTAAAGTGTGGCGAATCGAAGAGACTTAGCAGTTGGCAGGAAAAAAGACAGAAGCGCAAGAGGAGAGCCAACTGTGTAACAGCCCCGACAAACAAATTTTATCTGCAACACTTGTGGAAGAGTCTGTCACTCTAGAATTGGCCTTTATAGCCACTCCAGGCGCTGCTTCACAAACCACTGACCACCTCCAGGCGTTTACCCATTGTCTTTCGAGACAAGGAGGCCAAAGAAGAAGATCTGTAAGATTGTACTCCAGACTAACCAATTTATGTCCAAGCCAAATCTCTTAGCAAAGGTGCACTTGTTATGTAATTATGATGCAGCCAACTTTCAAATAACATTGACCATTCAAGTTACCTTCCCTCAAACTGGATCGTAAATGATGCACATTGCAGTTACTGATCTTTGACATACTTGTAAAACTTGTCCTTTAATCCAATTCGCGGCAAAAACAGTTAATGACTGTTTCTAACATGGTCATTGAAACATAATAACACGATGTCTTCCCCAGCAGTTTTTAAAATTGCAAATGCAGGTTTGTTTTTGTTAAGGAATCGTAGACAGTTCATCTTAGATATCTTTAATAAACCTTAATCTGTTACATTGTAGTTACTAACTATTGTATATGGGTCAGCAGCACCCTGTTTTCGCCAATTTCTCTCAGCCCAAATGCACCATCCTCTTGTATTCTTGAACTTACAGTGCTGACCTCTGGTGATTCCTTGGATTTTCTTGCTCGTTTTCCCCTCAATACAAGTTCTGGAACAATTTAATTCCAAATGGATAGCAGTGGAATTGTATAGAAATAGAAGTTAATTAACTTTCATGGGACTGAGCTTGGGTCCCAAGTGAAAGTAATGCATGGCAGAGACATTCTCTCAGTGACTTTTGCCATTTTAAAATGAGTTTACAAAACACAAGGCTTTAAACTTGTGTTTTAAAATAACCTAGCTGTAAAGTTATCTTAAAACACAAGGTTAAATGCATGGAGCAGGGGTGTCCAACCTGTTTGTGTGTGGGACCGCATTACAATTTTTGTCTTACATAGGGGGCTGGTGAGACAATTTTGTAAAGCTAAAGGCATAAAAAATTTATCTTACTATTAATCAAAACAACAACAAATGTGATTTTGTGAAGATTCTTAAAATAAGATTAATATATCGACTTAATTTCTCGTCACTATTTTGAACACTTATTGAGTGAGATACCTGGCATTTTTGCTTGCACAAGTAGTCCACGTCTGCCCGCCCACTTGTGCAGTAATCTGGAGTACTCCGGATAGATGTCCATCTGCAAGGAGTGATCTTGATCACTCTCTCCCCCACCTGTCTCTCTGTCTGTCTCTCCCTCTCTTTCTCTACCCCCACCCACCGCTCGGTGTCGTTGAGCCCCCCCCCCCAACCCCTTGCTCAGTGTTATCGTCCCCCACCCTCCCCACTATGTGTTGCTTGCCGCCGCCGCCAACCAACCCCCCCCCCCCGAACTCTGTTGTGCCCCTTGTCCTGCCCTGCTCTGTGTCGCACTCCACCCTGCCCGGTTGTCCACCCCTAGCTCTGTGTTTTACCCCGCTCTGCATCGTACGCCTTGTGGCGCACACCCCTTGTCCTCCTCCTACCCACCCACCCCCCCCGTGTCATCCTCCTTTCCCCCCCCCCCGTTTCCTCTTCCTCCCCTCTTCCCCCCCCCCCGTTTCCTCCTCCTCGCCCGCCCGTGTCCTTCTCTCTCCTCCACCCCCCCGTTAACTGTTACTTGTTAGCTAGCCAATCTTCTATCCATGCCAATATGTTGCCCCCTACAACATCACCTTTTATTTTCTGCACTTACCTTTGATGTAGCAACTTATTAAATGCCTTCTGCAAATCTAAGTACAATACGTCCACAGCACATGTAACTCCCTCAAAGAATTCCAATAAATTTGTTAAACATGAATTCCCGTTCAGAAAACCATGTTGATTCTGCCTGATTACCTTGAATTTTTGTAAATGCTCTGCTGTAACGTCTTTAATAATAGCTTCTAACATTTTCCCTAAGACAGATGTTCAGCTAACTGGTCTGTAGTTTCCTGCTTTTTGTCTCCCTCCCTTTTTGAATAAAGGAGTTACATTCACTATTTTCTAATCTAACGGAACCTTCCCCGAATCTAGGGAATTTTGGAAAATTAAAACTAACGAATCAACTATCTCACTAGCCACTTCTTTTAACACTCTAAGGTGATGTCCATCAGGACCTGGGGACCTGTCGGCCTGCAGCTCCCAACAATTTGTTCAGTACCACTTCCCTGGTGATTGTAATTCTCTTGAGTTCTTCCCTCCCTTCCATTTCCTGGCTTACAGCTAATACTGGGATGTTACTTGTATCCTCAATAGTGAAGACCGATGCAAAATATCTCCTCTTTACTGATTACAATCTTCCTCTTCATTTTTGCTTTTGAATCTTTTTTCTCATTAACTTTCTCTTAACTTTCCTTATTCCATTCAATCTCTTTTTTCATATCCTCCTTTTTTCGTTATTGTTATAGCCCTTCAATTTTAATTGCTTTCTAACCTCTATTTATCCATGATATCCTAAACCTTCCCCCCCACCCCCCCCTTACTTGTGACTAAGTTTTGAAGTATAGACAACAACAAATGAGCAGACATCTATTTTCAATCTACAGTTTTTAATTACTGTTTTCCAAATGCGTACTTGCATCATTGCATCAATTTTGAGAGACTTTTTGTGTTGTCAGCAACTACTTGTCTAAGTTTCAAGAGGCAGCTATCTGTGTTCTTGCTGCACCTTGTCAGACTATTTGTGGTAAAACTTTTCTGCATAAGTCGCAACTTTGTGCAGGTTTTTATGACCTACGGATTTGGAAGTGATGTTTGGCTGCAAGTTATAGATGTGAAATTTTATTTGTTTTTACAATCACTAGGGAAGTGGTACTGAACAAATTGTTGGAGCTGCAATTGTAAATTACAGAAGCAAAATACTGTGGATGCTGGAAATCTGAAATAAAAACAGAAAATCCTGGAAATACTCAGGTCAGGTAGCATATGTGGAGAGAGGAAACAGTTAATGTTTCAGGTCGATGACCTTGTTCTGGTGAAAGGTTAGGGGCTATTTTTTCCACAGTGGAGCGGGAAGGTGGGGAGCGGAAAGGAGAAGGGTAGAGAATGAAGAGGGGGAACAGTGAGTGAAGGAGGGAAGATAACAGTGGATGAGGGTAAAATGGCACAAAGCCATGGTCAGCTTTCCTCTCTCAGAGAGGGGAGCTGCACTGGGACTGGGCCCATTCCAACTCATGCAAGAGGAAAAGTATCTATCTGTGGCTCCCTCCTATTTCTCATCTACATGGTGCCCCTTAGCGACATGAGCTGAAAGCGCAGTGTTTGTTTACATACGTCTGCAGACGACACCCAGCACTACCTCACCACCACCTCTGTCAACTCCTCCACTGTTGCTTAATTATCAGACTGCCTAACTGACATCCAGTACAGGATGAGCAGAAATTTCCTCTAATCAGATATTGGAAAGACTGAAGCCATTGTTTTTGGTCACTGCTCCAAACTCTCTTCCCTAGCTACTGACTCCATCCCTCTCCCTGGCAACAGTCTGAGAGTAAACTAGTCTGTTCGCAACCTTGCTATCACATTTGACCCCGAGATGAGCTTCTGACCTCATATTTGTGCCATCACTAAGACCGCCTATTTCCACATCTATAACATCGCCCGAGTTCACCCCGTCTCAGCTCCTCTGCTGAAACCCTTATTCATGCCTTTGTTACCTCTAGACTTAAACGTATTCCAGTGCACCCCGGGCTGGTTTCCCACATTCTACTTTCCGTAAACTTGAGCTCATCCATAACGCTGCTGCCCGTGTCTTAAACTCACATCAAGTCCAGTTCACCTATCATCCATGGGCTTGCTGACCTCCATTGCCTCCCAGTCAAGCAAAGCAAAAATTCTCATCCATGTTTTCAAATCCCTCCATGGCCCCACCCCTCTCTATCACTGTAGTCACCTCCATCCCCCCAGCCCTCCAAGATATTTGTGCTCCTCTAATTCTGGCCTGTTAAGCATCCCTGATTTTAATTGTTCCGCCACTCGTGGCTGCGTCTTAAGTTGCCTCGGCCCCAAGCTCTGGAATACCCTCCCTACACCTCTCCGCACATCTAACTTGCTTTCCTCTTTTAAGATACTCTTTAAAACTTGCCTCTTTGACCAAGCTTTTGGTCATCTGACCTAATATCTCCTTATATGGTGCAGTGTCATACTTCGTTTTATAATGCTCCTGTAAAGTGCCTTGGGGCGTTTTATTACGTTAAAATTGCTACATAAATATAAGTTGTTGCTCTTACTCACACTTAGGTATCATTCCTGGTTCAGTGGTACCACTATCACCTTTGAGTCAGAAGGTTGTGGCTTCACAGCCCAGTCCAGGACGTGAGCACATAATCTTGGCTGACGCTCCAGTGCATACTAAAGAAACGTGTCCCTGTTGAAGATGTCATCTTTTGGATGAAACGATAAACAGAGGTCTCATCTGCCCGCTTGGTGACGTAAAAGGTCCCAAGGCGTTTTGGGATGTCCTGTAAGACTTTCTTGTTTTAAACACTCCCCAAACTTGTAATTCACAGGTCAAAATGAACTATAAGAAAAATTGATGACTCACTCAAAAGGTTGTTATGCTTAATGGGATTAATTTATTTGTACCCGCAATTACAGATTTAAAATGGGCACAGATTTACAATGATTACAGAAAAATTAAAATGATTACAGAAAATGATTACAGTTTTAACAGGTTTGAGAAAAAAAAAAGACAATAAGAGAACAGAACTGCTTTGTTACTTTACTCAGCAAATGAATGCTTTTACAATGTTACTCTACTTCCAGCAGATAAATGCTTCACCAATATCTGGCATTAGAATGCTCAGATATGTTACAAACTAGTCGTACAATCACCTGAAGTGGCTAGCTCCCATTGACTGCAGACTGTACTTCAGTTGCTTAGTCAGGCTTCCGATGCTTGATTGGGTTTCTCCTTCTCGACTGCAGCACTGGTCTCTCACGACTGCAGTAAAGATCTCTGATGTGTTCATCCCCCTTTTCAGGGGCTGAACCTGTTACAATATTGACAGGCCAAACCACCCTATGAAGTTTCTTTTAAAAGCACAATTCCCAATTATATTGTGCACTCTGTTTAAACCGTATGATTTGAGTCTGCCCAGAAAGCTGTCCATCTATCTTTGCTTTTTCCAGTAGTTTTCCATTGTGTGAAACCCCTTGCAGTCAATCTTCCAGAAAAAGATGTTTGTATTTTGCTGGAGTTGTACCGTCTTCCTAAATTCAAACACCAGTGTCTCTTGCTTGCCTGTATTACCTGCTGTTTTTCCTGATAGCATTTGTGTTAGTCTCACAGCTCAGCATGTTCAGCAAGTTTATTTCAGGAAGACTGAAATTTGTACAAGAGCTTTTGTTTTTATTCCATTTTAGTTCATTATAGGACATGACGGGGAATATGGCGAAGCATTTTTGCCCTGAATTCATTTAAAAAGATTCTCTTTCTCCCCCTCCGCACCCCCCCCCCCCCCCCCACCACCACAGTCCTGAGCTTGTTAAAGGTGCTATATAAATGCAAATTCTTACTTATTGCTGTCACTGGAGAAAGAACACTGTCTGAAATGGAGCACATACATCAGGCATGGGAGGCTAGTATTGATTAGCAGCATTTAAAATGACAAGCTTTATTAGAAGCAGCTTGTTGAAAGAGGTGACTTTTCCAGTTTTGTATTGAGCACAACTGTTGATGTCTGGAACTGAAGTCACGTTGGAAGTGAAAGTACTGGGATAAAATCTGCATGTTAGTTTGAACTCCCATTGTGAAAATATAAACCTTTTAAGACCAGAGAAATTTAAGGCCAACTTTTCTAGAATGGCATTTGAGTGAGAAGAAATCTGTAGAACAAAGCATTAGGAACTCACTGGAATCGTGCATAATTTCAAAATGAAATCCATTAACAGCTGGGGAACTTTCCAGGAGTCAATCCCAAATAAATTCTCTACTTTTATACTTGTGGAAATGATGGCACAGTTGTTAATCCTTCACTATGGATGCCTTCATGGATGGATTGAATTTACAGAAAGCACAAGAAAACTGGGCTCATAAAATGAACATTAGAATTTTTTTATTTAAGAAAGGAGTGCTTGACAAGACTGGGCATTGAAATTATTTTTATGAGCCACTTGCCCTCACTCTCTGCTTGTTGTGATGGAATTTGGATCCTTTGTTTAGATTATCTCTTTGTATGTTTGCTAACATAACAGTCACTGCACTGTGGAATAATTCCTTGTATGTTAAGTACTTTAAGTATTTCAGTACTCTTCAGACTACTAGAAAAGATTGGATGCCCACCAAAGCTACTAAGCATCATCGCCTCATTCCATGACAATATGAAAGGCACAATTCAGCATAGCGGCACCTCATCAGACCCCTTTCCAATCCTGAGTGGCGTGAAACAGGGCTATGTTCTCGCACCTACACTGTTTGGGATCATCTTCTCCCTGCTGCTCTCACATGCATTCAAGTTCTCAGAAGAAGGAACTTTCTTCCACACAAGATCAGCTGGCAGGTTGTTCAACCTTGCCTGTCTAAAAGTGAAGACCAAAGTACGGAAAGTCCTCATCAGGAAACTCCTCTTTGCTGACAATGCTGCATTAACATCTCACACTGAAGAGTGTCTGCAGAGACTCATCGACAGGTTTGTGGCTGCCTGCAATGAATTTGGCCTAACCATCAGCCTCAAGAAAACTAACATCATGGGACAGGACGTCAGAAATGCCCCATCTATCAATATTGACGACCACGCTCTGGAAGTGGTTCAAGAGTTCACTTACCTAGGCTCAACTATCACCAGTAACCTGTCTCTCGATGCAGAATTAAACAAGCGCATGGGAAAGACTTCCTCTGCTATGTCCAGACTGGCCAAGAGAGTGTGGGAAAATGGCGCACTGACACAGAACACAAAAGTCCAAGTGTATCAAGCCTGTGTCCTCAGTACCTGGCTCTACAGCAGCGAGGCCTGGACAACGTACGTCAGCCAAGAGCGACGTCTCAATTCATTCCATCTTCGCTGCCTCCGGAAAATCCTTGGCATCAGGTGGCAGGACCGTATCTCCAACATAGAAGTCCTCGAGGCGGCCAACATCCCCAGCATATACACCCTACTACGCCAGCAGCGCCTGAGATGGCTTGGCCATGTGAGCCGCATGGAAGATGGCAGGATCCCCAAAGACACATTGTACAACGAGCTCGTCAATGGTACCAGACCCATCGGCCGTCCATGGCTCCGCTTTAAAGATGTCTGCAAACGCGACATGAAGTCCTGTGACATTGATCACAAGTCGTGGGAGTCAGTTGCCAGCGTTCGCCAGAGCTGGCGCGCAACCATAAAGGCAGGGCTAAAGCGTGGCGAGTCGAAGAGACTTAGAGTTGGCAGGTAAAAAGACAGAAGCGCAAGGAGAGAGCCAACTGTGTAACAGCCCCGACAACCAATTTTATCTGCAGCACCTGTGGAAGAGTCTGTCACTCTAGAATTGGCCTTTATAGCCACTCCAGGCGCTGCTGCACAAACCACTGACCACCTCCAGGCACTTACACATTGTCTCTCGCGACAAGGAGGCCAAAGAAGAAGAAGAACTTTAAGTATATTGCAACCTAAGCCTGTGAAAAGTAACTCTCCTGCATTTATTTTGCAATGCATTGTGAGTCTGCTTGTAAACTGGCAGCACTGTGGTGGTTTAACATTCCGTGTATGTGCAGGATTGGCCTTGACCTTTTGGCAAGCACGCATATACAGAGTCGTCAAGTCCTAACTTTCATAATGTCACTATGAAGGCAGTGGAAAAAACGTGTATGCAGTTGTGTCAATTCCCACTTCAATCTTTTTTTAAAAAAACCTCAAGACCCATTTTTCTTACTAAGCTTTTGATCATTCTTGCCAATCTTTTACTTCTGGCTCAACTTCCATTCTTTCACATCTGTTTGCAAAGCACTGGCATCTCGTAGATTAAGGATACAAAATGCAATAAAAGCCAAATGCTGCAGGTGATGGAAATCAGAAAATGCTGGAAACATTCACCAGGTAGTAGTTCATAAACCCAAGTTTATTTTTCTGTTAATCACTTCAACTTATGCTTTTTTATTTTCATTCATGGGATGTGGGCCTCGCTGGCCAGGCCAGCATTTGTTGCCCATCCCTAATTGTCCTTGAGAAGGTGGTGGTGAGCTGCCTTCTTGAACCGCTGCAGTCCATGAGGGGTTGGTACACCCACAGTGCTGTTAGGAAGGGAGTTCCAGGATTTTGACCCAGCGACAGTGAAGGAACGGCGATATAGTTCCAAGTCAGGATGGTGTGTGACTTGGAGGGGAACTTGCAGGTGGTGGTGTTCCCATGCATTTGCTTCCCTTGTCCTTCTAGTTGGTAGAGGTCGCGGGTTTGGAAGGTGCCGTCTAAGGAGCCTTGGTGCATTGCTGCAGTGCATCTTGTAGATGGTACACACTGCTGCCACTGTGCTTCGGTGGTGGAGGGTGTGAATGTTTGTAGATGGGGTGCCAATCAAGCGGGCTGCTTTCTTCTGGATGGTGTCGAGCTTTTTGAGTGTTGTTGGAGCTGCACCCATCCAGGCAAGAGGAGAGTATTCCCTTACACTCCTGACTTGTGCCTTGTCGATGGTGGACAGGCTTTGGGGAGTCAGGAGGTGAGTTACTTGCCACAGGATTCCTAGCCTCTGACCTGCTCTTGTAGCCACGGTATTTATATGGCTACTCCAGTTCAATTTCTGGTCAATGGTAGCCCCTAGGATGTTGATAGTGGGGGATTCAGCGATGGTAATGCCATTGAATGTCAAGGGGAGATGGTTAGATTCTCTCTTGTTGGAGATGGTCATTGCCTGGCACTTGTGTGGCACGAATGTTACTTGCCACTTATCAGCTCAAGCCTGGAAATTGTCCAGGTCTTGCTGCATTTCTACACAGACTGCTTCAGTATCTGAGGAGTCATGAATGGTTCTGAACCTTGTTCAATCGTCACCGAACATCCCTACTTCTGACCTTATGATTGAAGGAAGGTCATTGATGAAGCAGCTGAAGATGGTTGGGCCTAGGACACTGCCCTGAGGAACTCCTGCAGTGATGTCCTGGAGCTCAGGTGATTGACCTCCAACAACCACAGCCGTCTTCCTTTGCGCTCGGTATGATTCCAGCCAGCGGAGAGTTTTCCCCTTGATTCCCATTGACCGCAGTTTTGCTCGGGCTCCTTGATGCCATACTCAGTCAAATGCTGCCTTGATGTCAAGGGCAGTCACTCTCACCTCACCTCTTGAGTTCAGCTCTTTTGTCCATGTTTGAACCAAGGCTGTAATGAGGTCAAGAGCTGAGTGGCCCTGGCGGAACCCAAACTGAGCGTCACTGAGCAGATTATTGCTAAGCAATTGCTGCTTGACGGCACTGTTGATGATACCTTCCATCAGTTTACTGATGATTGAGAGTAGAATGATGGGGCGGTAATTGGCCAGGTTGGACCTGTCCTTTTTGTGCACAGGATATACCTGGGCAATTTTCCACATTGCCGGGTAGATGCCAGTGTTGTAGCCGTACTGGAACAGCTTGACTAGGGGCACGGCAAGTTCTGGAGCAGAGGATTTCAGTACTATTGCTGGAATATTGTCAGGGCCCATAGCCTTTGCAGTGTCCAGTGCCTTCAGTCGTTCCTTGATATCGCGTGGAGTGAATCGAATTGGCTGAAGTCTGGCATCTGTGATTCTGGGGACTTCAGGAGGAGGCCGAGATGGATCATCAACTCAACACTTCTGGCTGAAGATTGTTTATTTATTTTATTTAGAGATACAGCACTGAAACAGGCCCTTCGGCCCATCGAGTCTGTGCCGACCAACAACCACCCATTTATACTAACCCTACAGTAATCTCATATCCTCTACCTACACTAGGGGCAATTTACAACGGCCAATTTACCTATCACCTGCAAGTCGTTGGCTGTGGGAGGAAACCGGAGCACCCGTCGAAAACCCACGCGATCACAGGGAGAACTTGCAAACTCCGCACAGGCAGTACCCAGAATCGAACCCGGGTCTCTGGAGCTGTGAGACTGCGGTGCGAACCACTGCGCCACTGTGCCACACTGTGTTGCAAATGCATCTGCCTTATCTTTTGCACTGATGTGCTGGGCTCCCCCATCATTGAGGATGGGGATATTTGTCAGCCACCTCCTCCAGTTAGTTGTTTAATTGTCCACCACCATTCACGGCTGGATGTGGCAGGACTACAGAGCTTAGATCTGATCCGTTGGTTATAGGATCGCTTAGCTCTGTCTATCGCATGCTGCTTTTGCAGTTTGGCACGCAGATAGTCCTGTGTTGTAGCTTCACCAGGTTGCCACCTCATTTTGAGGCTTGCCCTCCTGCACTCTTGATTGAACCAGGGTTCGTCTCCTGGCTTGATGGTAATGGTAGAGTGGGGGATATGCCGGGCCATGAGGTTACACATTGTGGTTGAGTACAAATCTGCTGCTGCTGATGGCCCACAGCGCCTCATGGATGCCCAGTTTTCTATGCTAGATCTGTTTGAAATCTATCCCATTTAGCACGGTGGTAGCGCCACACAACACGAAGGAGGGTATCCTCAATGTGAAGGCAGGACTTCATCTCCACAAGAACTGTGTGGTGGTCACTCCTACCAGTACTGTCATGGACAGATGCATCTGTGGCAGGCAGATTGATGAGGACGAGGTCAAGTATGTTTTTCCTCAGCACCTGCCGCATACCCAGTCTAGCAGATATGTCCTTTAGGACTTGGCCAGCTCGGTCAGTAGTGGTGCTACCGAGCCACTCTTGGTGATGGACATTGAAGTACCCCACCCAGAGTACATTTTGTGCCCTTGCCACCCTCAGTGCTTCCTCCCAAGTGCTTTTCAACATGGAGGAGTACTAACTCATCAGCTGAGGGAGGGCAGTAGGTGGTAATCAGGAGGTTTCCTTGTCCATGTTTGATCGGATACCCTGAGACTTCATGGGGTCCAGAGTTGATGATGAGGACTCCCAGGGCAACTCCCTCCCCACTGTGCCACCACCTCTGGTGGATCTGTCCTGCTGGTGGGACAGGACATACCCGGGGATGGTGATAGCAGTGTCTTGGACATTGTCTGTCAGGTATGATTCCGTGAGTACGACTATGTCAGGCTGCTGCTTGACTAGTCTGTGGGACAGCTGTTCCAACTTTGGCACAAGCCCCCAGATGTTGGTAAGGAGGACTTTGCAGGGTCTACAGGGCTGGGTTTGCCGTTGTCATTTCGGGTGCCCAGGTCGCTGCCGGGTGGTCCGTCCGGTTTCATTCCTTTTTGTTGACTTCGTAGCGGTTAGATACAACTGAGTGGCTTGCTAGGCCATTTCAGAGGGCATGTAAGAGTCAACCACTCAACCACATTACTGTGGATCACATGTAGGCCAGACCATGTAAGGACAGTAGATTTCCTTCCCTACAGGACATTAGTGAACCGGATGGGTTTTTACAACAATCGACAGTGGTTTCATGGCCACCATTTGACTAGCTTTTTAATTCCAGATTTATTAATTGAATTCAAATTCCACCTTCTGCTGTGGGTCTCTGGTCCAGTGACAATACCACTACGCCACCGCCTCTACGCTTATCAATAGTATGAATGACAGGTCTTTAAATTGCAGTGTACAATAATAGCATGTGAATGCTTAACATAATGGTATGCTGGTATCCCACAGCAACAGGCAAGTCTTATATTATTTATTGAATGAGAAAAACAATTTTTATCAAGAGATGGTTGGGTAAGAATTGGCAGGACAAGCAAAGAGAGGTTATGATTAATGACTTATGGTTAGCTTTCCTTTTTATCATCGATGACCGGTAATATAACAGTGCATTTTACTTCACCTGATTTCATTGGAGTGTGTGCATTTATCTTGAAAATGTTGGCAGCCTCTTTATAGGAATAAACCTGTTGTGAGGTAGGTGTGTGTGATGACTGTTAAAGCTGAGACAAATCTCCTCTAAACTGATCTCCTGTAAACTGGAGTGTTTTTGAAATGTATTTTTGGGGTGCAAATTTAAACAGCTGGTCATGAACTGATCAATGCTTTCTTTGTAACTATCAGCTAAAAGAAGTGTGGTCTGACTTAAAAAGAATATAAAACAAGATGAATCTTCTTAACCAATGTAGAAACAGCTTGGTCACAGGATTGATGCATATGACCCTCTTTTTTCTTTCCTATAAAAGTTTATTTTTCCAGTTGTTGTAGAAGGGCATTAAGCCAAAGTAACTCTTGGGTATGGAACGCTCTTAATAATTGGATGAAAAATAACCCAACAGGTGCACAAACCAACTGGAGTGGTGGGGTGGGGGGTGGTGATGGTGGGGGGAGGAAAGAAACCTACAATAGTTAAACATTATTTATGTTTGGTGAACTTTGTGCTCATTCTGATGACATAAAATCAAGGTTGGGAATTGAATCCATTTGTTTTTTTATTTGGTCTCTACATATCATCCCAGACCATTAGCAGTGCTATTGTAAACTGACTCACTGCAAATTTGCATGAAGATAGTTAGGTGTGGATGTGTCTCTCTGATTTTTTTCCTACACAAGGGGAAGTACCTGGCCTCTGCTTTTTATCTTGCCACAATAGCATAATTGAGTTTATTGACCTGTGGCAAATATTGTGCAGTTTGTAATAAATGGTGGATGTGTGATATTGTGAATACAACATTAGAATTTTTAAAAATTCATTCATGGGATGTGGGCGTCACTGGCTATGCCAGGTACACCCACAGTGCTGTTAGGAAGGGAGTTCCAGGATTTTGACCCAGCGACAGTGAAGGAACGGCGATATAGTTCCAAGTCAGGATGGTGTGTAACTTGGATGGGAACTTGCAGGTGGTGATGTTCCCATGCATCTGCTGCTCTTGTCCTTCGAGGTGGTAGAGATCGTGGGTTTGGAAGATGCTGTCTAAGGAGCCTTGGTGCATTTGAATGGGCATAAGCTGGAGGTATAAAATTACAAGATAGTTCCTGTCCTATCCTGATGTAAAAATGCGGAGGCTACCAAAACATAAGAGCAGAAAGTGAGACAAACACATTTCTGTTCATAATGTGGAACGATTAGCTGAGTGAGGGGATGTGCATTGCTTGAATAACTGCAGAAGATTATAATTCTGAAATGAAGAACATTCAATACAGACATAACGCAAGAGAGATTTAAGTTACATTTTGGCTTCATAATAGCATCAAACAGTTGAAACACTGATCTGTATTTTAATGGGGATGTTTCAGTTGAATAGCTAGTTTACGTGGTGCCGCACAACAGACCTGTGAGCACAATTATGGCTCGTGGAATAAAAGGGACAGTAGCAACATGGATATGAAATTGGCTGAATGACAGGAAACAGAGAGTAGAGGTTATTGGTTGTTCTCGGGCTGGAGGAAGGTTTGTAGTGGAGTTCCCCAGGGGTCATTGTTGGGACCCTTGCTCTTCCTGATATACAAGAACATAAGAAAATAAGAAATAGGAGCAGGAGTAGGCCATTCAGCCCTTCGAGCCCACTCTGCCAATCAATGAGATCATGGCTGATCTACTTCAACACCATTTTCCTGCACTATCCTCATAACCCTTGATATTTTTAATATGTCGAAATCTATCGATCTCGGTCTTGAACATAGTCAACAACTGAGCCTCCACAGCCCTCTGGGGCAGAGAATTCCAAAGATTCACCACCCTCTGAGTGAAGAAATTCCTCCTCATCTCAGGCCTAAATGGTCTGCCCCAGAAACATTCTTCCTGCATCAACCCTGTAAGAATTTTGTATGTATGAATGAGATCATCTCTCATTCATCTAAACTCCAGAGAATAAAGGCCCAGTATATTTAATCTTTCCTCATAGGACAATCCCTCCATCCCAGCAGTTAGTTTGGTAAACCTTTGTTGCATTCCCTGTATGGCAAGTATATCTTTCCTTGGGTAAGGAGACTAGAACTGCACACAATACACCAGGTGCAGTCTTCACCAGGTTCTATATAATCGTAGTAAGACATTTTTACTCCTATGCACAAATTCTTTTGTAATGAAGACCAATATACCATTTGCCTTCTTAATTGCTTGCTGTACCTGCATGTTAGCTTTTTTAATGACTTAGATCTTGATGTACAGGGCACAATTTCAAAATTTGCAGATGATACGAAATTTGTAAGCATTGTGAACTGTGAGGAGGATAGTGTAGATAGGGTGCCCAACCTTTTCGTGTCCGGGGGTGGGGTGGGAACATTACAATTTTTGTCCTACGTAGGGGGCCAGGGAGAAGATTTCGAAAGGAAAAAGGCATTAAGAAATTATCTTACTATTTATCAAGCAACAACAAATGTGCATTTTTGTGAAGAAGCTTTAAATGAGAAGACTAATTTATTGACTTACTTTCTCATCACTATGTTGAACAATGACTTAGTGGCATACCTAGCTTTGTTTTTGCTTGCATAAGTACTCAATCTCTGTCCACGCACTTGATGTAGCCATGCGGGGGATTCAGAGTACGTATTCACGTTCATCTGTCAGGAGTGATGTTGATACCTTTCTCTCCCATCTGTGTGTGTGTGTGTCTCTCTCTCTCTCCCCCCACCCCCTCTCTTTCTGTAGCTCCCCCCTCTGTGTCACTTCCCCCCCCGCGTCTCTCACCACCCTCCCTCTCTCTGCGTCTTTCCCCCTCCCCGCGTGTCTCTCACTCCCCACTCTCTGTACATTCACCGTAAATGTGGATATTAGAGAGAGGCTGCGAACGACGTCTTTCCGCTGGGTGCAGCCATGTTGTGTGGGAGCGAGTCACGACAAACCAGCAGCTGGCCGCTGAGGTGCCTTACGTTCTGGCATCACTGGGTTTGACTCCGGAGCAGCCGCCGTGGCTGGCGCTTGGAGCTAAAGCAGAGCCAAGTTTGAAATTCCGATTCAAGGACAAAGCAAATGGTCGAGGGCAGAAACCACACAGTGAGAAGGAGAAACGGCTGGGTACAGTTTATATCCGTAGGCCGGATGGAAACCTGTGGCAGGCTGGATTCTGGCCTACAGGCCGTATGTTGGACAACCCTGGTATAGAACTTAAAACGGACATAGACAAGTTGATAGATTGGGTGGACAAGTGGCAGATGAAGTTCAATGCGGAGATTTGTGAAGTGATTCATTTTGGTAGGAAGAACATGGAGAGACAAAATAACGCAAAGGGTACAACTCTAAAGGGAGTGCAAGAGCAGAGGGACCTGGGGCTATATTTGCACAAGTCATTGGAGGCGGCACGACGGGTTGAGAGAGCGATTAATAAGCCATACAGTATCTTAGGCTTTATTAATAGGGGCATAGCGTACAAGAGGAAGGAAGTTATGTTGAACTTGTATAAGACACTAGTTCGGTCTCAGCTGGAGTATTGCATCCAGTTCTGGGCGCTGCACTTTAGGAAAGATGAGAAGGCATTTGAAGGAGTACAGAAAAGATTCACGAGAATGGTTCCAGGGATAAGGAACTTCAGAAATGAAGGTAGATTGGAGAAATTTGGACTATTTTCCTTGGAGAAGAGAAGGCTGAGAGGAGATTTGATAGAGGTATTCAAAATCATGAGGGGTCTGGACAGAATGGAGAGGCAAAAACTGTTCCCATTCGTGAAAGGATCAAGAACGCACAGATTTAAAGTAATTGACAAAAGAAGCAATGGTGACATGAGGAAAAACTTCTTCACGCAGCGAGTGGTTAGGATCTAGAATGCACTGCCTGAGAGCATGGTGGAGGCAGGTTCAATTGAGGCATTCAAAAGGGAATCAGACTAGTATCTGAAAAGGAAGAATGTGAAAGGTTATGGGGAGAAGGCGGGGGAATGGCATTTGGTGAATTGCTCATTTGGAGAGCTGGTGTAGACAGGATGGGCCAAATGACCTCCTGCGCTGTAACAGTTCTGTGATTCAGGCGCAGAAGCTCTTCTCGTATTATGTATTGCATGACACACTGATTACTTTTGGATGTAGCACACTAGGTGTGACCAAGACCAGCAGGAATCTAGTATCACCAGGAGACTGGTTCGGATTTTTTCCCAGTCTTTTGCCCCAAACCTTTTCTATGGCATACTGTGACTGATGCCTTGGTATGGTTCCATAGGGCTGAATTTTATTAGCTTGTTGCATATCGCGGCAGTGTGCTTTGAAGTTGACGGCCTTCAGAAACTGAAGTGCCACCGCTGAGCCCCTGCGATATTTCACGCAGGGGCTCATTTAAATGGAGGGGGCGGAGTGACCGCCCCGATGACGTAGAAGGGGCAGCTGCTGCATCCCCAGCAAAAGCTTCTGGCACCACCACGCAGGCGCCGGCGCTATTTTTAAAGGGCTTCAAGTCCTTAGCAAAAATTTGAATTTTTAATTGTTCATTTTAAAAAAAAAATTTTAAAGCTGGAGGCCCTTTTCCAACCACCCCAATGTTATTTTATGGGCCAATATGACAAACGTTAACTTTATTTCCACCCCAAACTTCCCCCCCCCCCCCCCAACCAGCACATTTGCCCTTTGCCCCATTCTCATCATCTCCACAGCCAATAAGAAAGGTTCCCCCCCCTCCCCCGCCCTGATAATTTCACTCCTCTTCCCTCCCCACCAGTGTCTTGCCTCAGTTCTGAAGGTGCGTGAGTTGCAACTGGTGGCTGTAAAATTGGCGTGGTATGGACGCTGGGGCAAGGTAACTTGATTTGCATCTTTTTAAAATTAATATTAATATTTAAATGAAGGCGGCGGGGGGCAGCACCGAGGCCTCGTCACTGCCGTTTATATGCGGCGGGGCCTTCTCAGCGGCGGGGGTTGTGGCCGACTGCTGCCGCAAGTATTTCCCCCCAACTCCGCCACAACCGCCGACACTGAGAGGCTGGTAAAATTCAGCCCATAGTTCCTTTGATCATTCCTCATATGCAAACCTCAATGATGAATATTTGACATTGCACCTCAGCTGTATCCTGTGCTCAACCATTCTGCATGTGATTTGTCCAACAATGGATCACTCGATTATGATTAGAAGCAGGAATCTGGTTAATTTCACATTTCCTGCAGCCCCTCCCCTCAGTTCTTGTGTTCCCTTCTGCCCCCGCCTTTGCCTGAGATTAGGTAATGCAGCTAAAATTAGAAATCAACCTGTGCCTTTCCTGGTTTTAGTTCTAGGTCCCAGGGCTGCTTCATCATCTGAGCCATCAGAGCTGCCATATTACAATTTTTGTTCTTTTCTTCTTGTCTATTTTCTCCCTGCCTTACTTTATTGCTATAATTCCATGGGTAACTGTCGCCCTTGTCCAAGTGAGAATTATTTCTGTTTGAGACTTGACAAAGACTATGTGATAAAAGATGTCACCTGATGAGGCCAGTCCTGTCCTCACTCAACATTGCTATAGGATCATAGGAAATAGGAGCTGGAGTGGACCATTCGGCCTGTCACCATTCAAACAGATCATGCCTGATCATCTACTCCTACGCCATTTTTCCCACTGTCCCCATATCCCTTGATGTCGTTAGTATTCAGAAATCTATTGATTTCTGTCTTGAACATGCTCAATGATTGAGCTTTCACAGCCCTTACACAGATTCGCCACCCTCTGAGTAAAGAAATTCCTCCTCAGCTCAGTCTTAAATGGCCTGTCCTTTGTTCGAGACTCACCAGCCAGAGGAAATGTCCTATCCACATCTACCCTGTCACGACCTGTAAGAATTTTGTAAGTTTCAATGAGATCACCTCTCATTCTTCGAAACTCTAGAGAATGCAGGCCCAGTTTCTGCAATCTCCCCTCATCAGACAATTCCGCCATCCCAGGGTGAACCTCAGTTGCACTCCCTCTATGGCAAGTATATCCTTCCTTAGATAAGGAGACCAAAACTGTACACAATACTCTAGGTGTGGTCTCACCAAGGCTTTATACAGCTGAAGCAGTACATCTTTACTCCTGTACATAATACCATTTGCCTTCTTAATTGCTTGCTGCACCTTCATACTAGCTTTTAATGACTCATGAACAAGGACATCCAGGTCTCTTTGGACATCAACACTTCCTAACCTCTCACCATTTAAGAAATACTCTGCCTTTGTTTTTTCTACCAAAGTGGATCACTTTCTAAGTGCGATTAAATTTGATCAGAATAATTTTTATGCATATTTTGAGAAAGTGAGATAAATTATTTAAAAAAGTGATACAAGTGAAATATTTAATAAATCTGATATTGTGCTAAAAGTCATAGATTTATCTTTTTAGCAAGATTATCAGACTTTTTTATTGTTTTAATGTAAATGACTTTTAACAGTGTCAGACTTTTAAAAACTTTTCATGTTGACTTTCGCAAGTTTATCTGATTTGTTTAAAAAATTACATAACAATGAAAATGTCTGAAATCTTGATTTAAAAAATCATTTACAAATTGAAAAAGGCTCAAATCTTGTTTAGAGTCATTTACATTAAAACAATGGAAAAGTCTGATAAATCTTGTTCAAACATTAAAAAAAGTCAGATTAAGGATCTTAACAGATCATTTACATGACTCCATCTTAACATTAAAAAAAACCCTTCCAGTGCTGGCCTCCTTATTAGGTATTCGCGAAGTGAGAGGAGGCTCCTTAAATGCTGGGAAATACCAACTCTAAAATTTACTTGTGAGAACAGTTTGTTGTTAGTGGGCAATTAGCCCAAATTCTTGCTTATCCGATAGAACACAAGAAATAGGAGCAGAAGTAGACCATATGGCCCATCGAGCCTGCTCCGCAGGCTAACATTTAAATCTGCAGGTCGGCAATTGAAGTTGCAAGGTCTCTGGAATTATGTACATTGGCCCACCACAACACCCAGATTTACGTGCTGCAGTCGCATGCTCCAGAAGTTGCTGGGCTTCTCTGATGTGTAGTAACGATAAACACTGAACACATCGCCATTATTGGCACCACATTGTCGGGGCCAAAATAAACTTATCTCATGTCTGTAATGCTAACATTTGTAGAGACTGAGAGTGGTGAGAGTTTTCAGTAGCTAGAATTATTTCTGCAAACTTCTGTTCACATTTTGGTAATGTTATTAACATTGGACCTTGTAACATGATTATGTTTTAAAAATTGTGAAAACTGCGAAAGGACAAGACAGAAGTCTTGGTTACCAGGACAACAGAGAGCAAAGACTTTCTTCTGAAAAGCAGAGACTGCAGGGCTAACACCTGAAGAACAATGCTGGGGAGAAGGCTCCACAAATATCCCCATCCTCAACGATGGGGGAGCCCAGCACATCAGCGCAAAAGACAAGGCTGAAACATTTGCATCCATCTTCAGCCAGAAGTGCCGAGTGGATGATCCATCTTGGCCTCCTCCTGAGGTCCCCCAGCATCACAGATGCCAGTTTCAGCCAATCCAATTCGCTCCACATGATATCAAGAAATGGCTGAAGGCACTGGATACTGCAAAGGCTACGGGCCCTGACAACATTCTGGCAATTGTACTGAAGACTTGTGCTCCAAAACAAGCCACGCCCTAGCCTAGGTCTTCCAGTACAGCTACAACACTGGCATCTACCCGGAAATGTGGAAATTTGCCCAGGTATGTCCTGTCCACAAAAAGCAGGACAAATCCGACCCTGTCAGTTACTGCCCTATCAGTCTCCTCTCGATCAACAGCAAAGTGATGGAAGGGGTCGTTGAGAGAGCTAGCAAGCGGCACTTGCTTAGCAATAACCTGCTTGCTGACGCTCAGTTTGGCTTCCGCCAGGGCCACTTGGATTCTGACCTCATTATAGCCTTTGTCCAAACATGGGCGAAAGAGCTGAACCCCAGAGGGGGAGGTGAGAGTGACTGCTCTTGACATCAAGACAGCATTTGACCGAGTATAACATGAAGGATCCCTAGCAAAACTGGAGTCAGTGGGAATCGGGGAAAACTCTCTGCTGGTTGGGTCATACCTAGCACAAAAGATGATGGTTGTGGTTGTTGGAGGTCAATCATCTAAGTCCCAGGATGTCACTGTAGGAGTTCCTCAGGGTAGTGTCCTAGGTTCAACCATCTTCAGCTGCTTCATCAATGACCTTCCCTCCATCATAAGGCCAAAGGTAGGGATGTTAACTGATGATTGCACAATGTTCAGTACCATTCGCGACGACTCAGATAGTGAAGCAGCCCATGCCCAGATGCAGCAGGACCTGCACAATATCCAGACTTGGGCTGAAGAGTGACAAGTACCATTTGCGCCAGGCAATGATCATCTCAAACAAGAGAGAATCTAACCGTCTCCCCTTGATGTTCAATGGCATTATGATCGCTGAATCCTCCACTATCGACATCCTGGGGGTTGTGGGGTGGGGCTACCATTGACCAGAAACTGAACTGGAGCAGCCACATAAATACTATTGCTACAAGAGCAGGTCAGAGGCTCGGAATTCTGCGACGAGTAACTCACTACCTGACTCCCCAGTGCCTGTCCACCATCTACAAGGCACAAGTCAGGAGTGTGATGCACTTGCCTGGATCGGTGCAGCTCCAACAACACTCAAGAAGCTCGACACCATCCAGCATAAAACAGCTTGCTTGATTGGCACCCCATCCACCACCTTCAACATTCACTCCCTCCACCACCGATGCATAGTGGCAGCAGTGTGTGCCATCTACAAGATGCACTGCAGCAATTCGCCAAGGCTCCTTCGACAGCACCTTCCAAACCCGCAACCTCTATCACCTAGAAGGACAAGGGCATGAGGAGTAAAGGTGCATTGTATTCCAGGTTAAGCAAAAAGTTCCTATTTCACACTGCTAACCAAGATGCATGGGAACATCACCATCTGCAAGTTCCCCTCCACTGTCGCTGGGTCAAAATCCTGGATCTCCCTTCCAAACAGCATTGTTGGTGTACCTACACCCCAAGGACTGCAGCGGTTCAAGAAGGCAGCTCACCACCACCTTCTGGAGGGCAATTGAGGATGGGCAGTAAATGCTAGCATAGCCAGCGGTGCCCACATCCCATGAATGAACTTAAAAAAAACCCTCCTCACTTGACTGTAACAGGGTTCATAATCTCTCATTTGTCACGTTAACAATCTCATTGAGGTCATAACAGTAATGATATTCTGATTTTTTAGAAGCTCTTACGCTATTGCAAAGCACCCTGTTTGTCGATGTTTGGATATTTTATCATTTGTTTTAAGGTTGATAAGCTGGTGCTATGTTGGGCATGATCCAGTGCTGTGTGTGGTGTTATAACTATTGATGATCAGATCTTTCTTTAGTCGGCTTGTTCGAGGCACTGATTGTGAAAGGATAGACAAATGTGTCACATCTCAATCCCTCTCTGATCTAGTTTTTGAGTATTGTGCTTAATCTGAATGACACTGTTGATGCTGAAAGCAAGCTAGTAAGAGCTATTTGCATAATGATACCACATCTGTGTTTTTCAAAAGGTGTTATGTTAACTTTAAAAAAAAAACATGTTTTCATCCATTTTAAGATATCGAACATACACTTATTTGGTACATTTTGCACCCAGGATTTCAAACTCCCAACCAAGCTATCACCTAGCCAATAGATAACTAGGTCTGTCTTTTATGGCGTAGGCACTGGGGAGAAGTCTCCAAAAGAGCCAGGTAATCATTTTAAAGGGCCTTTCTGAGTTTCATGACTTTTCAATCTGAGTAGTTGATTCAAAAAATGTGAATTAAGATACTTTGTGTAATTTACCTATACAGGCTGTAATCTAATCTTGCATTCAACTCATGTTCAAAAACACTCGTGCTTCATTCTCTCAGTTTGTGATTCAAGCCCTTTAATTAAGCTTGAAACATATCCCTGTGAAATAGGTCCAAGTTTTAAAAAATTGATTTTTCAGGCTAGACAGATGATACAGTATTGCAGGCATTCAGTTCCTGTTCTACAGATGACTAATGATTGATTGGATTTAAGTTTTTAAAAAAATTGGAAAGTTGATCAACTAATCAAATAACCATTTATTATTTCATTCTTTGTGAAAGTAGCCCATTATCATACAATGCATGAGGAGTAGAGGTGCATTGTATTACAGGTTAAGCAAAAAGTTCCCATTTCACACTGCTAACCTTGCAGTATAAATTTGGAGTTAGGGCATGACCTCACTCGACAATAACAACAAATTATATTTGTATAGTGCCTTTAACGTAATAAATTGTCCTAAGGCACTTCACGAGCGTTATAATACAAAATGTGACACCGAGCCGCATAAGGAGATATTAGGTCAGATGACCAAAAGCTTGGTCAAAGAAGTAGGTTTTAAGGAGTGTCTTAAAGGAGGAAAGCAAGGTAGAGAGGCAGAGAGATGTAAGGAGGGTATTCTAGCGCTTGGGGCCTAGGCAACTGAAGACGCGGCCACTAATGGTGGAGCGGTTAAAATTGAGGATGCTCGAGAGGCCAGAATTAGAGGAATGCAGATATCTTGGCAGGTTGTGGGGCTGGAGGAGATTAGAGATAGAAAGGGGTGAGGCCATGAAGGGATTTGAAAACAAGAATGAGGCGTTGCTTGACCGGGAGCCAATGTAGCGAGCACAGGAGTGATAGGTGAACGGGACTTGGTGCGAGTTAAGACACGGGCAGCAGGGTTTTGGATGACCTCAAGTTTACGGAGGGTAGAATGTGGAAGACCAGCCAGGAGAGCATTGAAATACGCCAGTCCAGAGGTAACAAAGGCATCAATGAGGGTTTCAGCTGCAGATGGGCGAAATCGAGTGATGTTACGAAGGTGAAAATAGGTGGTTTTCGTGATGGTGTGAATATGAGGTCGGATGCTCATCTTTGGGCCAGATATGACACCAAGGTTGCAAACTGACTGGTTTAATTTCAGACTGTTGGCAGGAAGAAGGATGGAGTCAGTAGCTAGGGACCGAAGTTTGAAGTAGAGATCGAAAGGCTTCAGTCTTCCAATATTTAATTGATGGAAATTTCTGCTCATCCAGTACTGGATGTCGGATAAGCAGTCTGATAATTTAGCGATGGAGGAGGAATTGGGAAATAGGAAATAGATGGAGATGATAAGGAGGAGTGCAGAGTTAAAGTCTGAAGTCCCATGATGGAATAGAGCAGGGCTCCACAAGATTTTGGGAAATTTGACTGTCCACCAAAGCTGCTCAGTCTCATCCGCTCCTTCCATGACAAGTTGCACTATATTATACAGTTTGATGGCTCCACTTCTGACCATTTCGGAGTGAAGAATGGAGTGAAGCAGGGTTGTGTCCTATCCCCCACTCTTTTTGGCATCATCATCTCCTCATAGAATCCCTCCATGCTGATGATGCTCAGCTAGTCGCTCACACGGAAACTCAGCTACAAAGACTCATGGACTGTCTCTCCAATGCCTGTAACTTGTTCACCTTGACTACAAGCGTCAAGAAAACCGTGGTCATGGGCCAAGGTGTTGCAGTTCTGCCCCTGATCACTAAATAACACCCTACTGGAAGTGGTTAGCAAATTCTATTACCTTGGATCCATGGTGACGGGCAACCTGTCCTTTGATACAGAGCTCGATACAAGTATAGGGAAAGCAACTACCAACTTTGGCCGACTCATGAAACATGCATGACATAACACCAAGCTGACCCTTAAGACAAAGCTGATGATTTATAAGGCCTGTGTTCGCAGTATCTTGCTGTATGGCTATGAAACATGGGCGACTTACAGCTACCAGGAAAAGAAGCTCAATAATTTCCATCTTTGCCGTCTGCAGTGCGTTATGGATATATCCGGGCAGGACAAAATCACAAATGTGACAGTCCTCTCAAAGGCAGAGCTCCCAAGTGTGTTGGCACCAATCAAACAGAGGCGGCTTCGGTGGATTGGAAACGTCTGCAGGTTAGAAGACAGTTGCATACCCAAGGGCCTCCTATATGGTGAGGTAACCAGGGCCAGACGACCAAAGCTCCCCATCAAGGATGCTTGCAAATGTGACATGAAGGCACTAAAGGTCAACTATTGCGCCTGAGAGTCACTAACTGGTGAAAGAGGGACATGGTGACACATTCTGTGGACTGGTGTGCACTACCACGATGACCATTGGCTGAAGCAGCTTAACAACAGGTGCCAACGCTGTAAACAACAACCCGCAGCATTGCTCGGCAGCTTCACGTGCGGCACTTGTAACAGAACCTGCTTCTCAAGGATTGGCCTTCACAGCCATCAGCAAAAGTGCACCAAGAGAAGACACCCCCCACCCCCGCAAATGGATTGTTTGTTGCGTGTCCATCATCATTTGTAGATGGAAGGATGCCAACCAACAGAGGATGAATTGGGAGAGATAATGGTGAGGTAGAGCTGGGTGTCATCAGCGTAGATGTGCAAACTGATGCTGTGCTTTCGAATGATGTCACCGAGGGGGAGCATGTGAATGAGAAATAGGAGGGGGCCAAGGATAGATCCTTGGAGGACACCAGAGGTAACTGTGCAGAACCAGGAACAGAATTGATTCTCTGGCTACAATTGGATCAAAACGAATGGAACCAGGTGAGAGTAGTCCCACTTAGCTGGAGAGGCATTGGAGGAGGATTGGTATGGTCAAGCATGTCAAAGGCTGCAGACAGGTTGAGAAGGGCGAGGAGGGAAGTTTGACACTGCCATGGTATTGGCACTGTATGGGGTGCAGATCCACAAAGTGCAGTGTCAACCCTGGTTTGCAAAGTGCGCTGGGTGTATGATGTACTCCTTGGGTGATTTTTAATGAATATCTCTGCTGGGCAGGACAATTAGAGTTGCAGAAGGTTGGAGCCAAGAAATGTAACTGTGATACTGCCTGGATAGAACCCAAGTTGTAGCAATAGTGTGAATGCTCCCTGAGACAAGAAGAGTTGCACTTTATGTCAGTTTTATAATAGATTTTCGTGTAGCTGAATATTCACAAGTCCTTCCAGTGTAATCATCATATTACATTGATAAAATAATTAGTTGCAGCAACCTTGAATATGTTATCACAGTTGTCAGCTTAAGTCTGCAGACTACGGCACAGTGGTAAGGTTTAAATCGTACTAGCACATTAAAGAATCAGTAGTGACTTTTGAAAATAACAGCAGTTCAAATCAAATTTAATGTAAAAAAAAAATGGAATTGTCCAATAATTTGATTCAAATCACCTAAAATAATACAAGGTGGCCCCTTGAATGGGGCAAGGGGAATGAAAAGAAGGCTGTCTGCTGAATAGTACTAGCTTCAGTGAGAAGAGGAAGAAGAGTGAATTGGAGATGTAGAAGAGGGCAGGATGAACTGAGAAGGAGGAATATAAGAACAGGAATAGGCTGTTAAGCTCCTTGAGCTTGTTCCACCATTCAGTGAGATCTTGTCGATCTGTGTTTTAGCCCCATCTACCCGCCTTGGCTCCATATCCTTTTATACCCTTGGCTAGTCAAAAATCTATTGATCTCAGATTTAAAATTATTAATTGAGCTCGCATCTACAGCTTTTTGTGGGAAACAGTTCCACACTCCTTCTGCCCTTTGTGTGAAGTGTTTCCTAATTTCTCTCCTGAGCGGCATGGCTCTGATTTCAGGGCTATGTCCCCTTGTCCTAGACTTCCCCACCAGCGAAAAACGTTTCTAGCTACCCTATCAGTTGCTTTCAGAATTCTAAAAACATCAATCAAGTTGGCCCATGACCTATATTCCAGGGAATACAAGACTAGTTTATGTAATCTCTCCTCATAATCTAACCATTGGAGCCCTTCCAGCATTTTGGTGAATCTGGGGAGAAGAAAAGTCTCCTTATGAACTGAAAGGGTTAGAGAAAGCGAGAGTGTCTCTCAACAGTTGAGGAGTTGGATGTGTACGGTGTTTTTGGACTGGATATAAAAAATGACTTTTGAGGAAGTATGGAAGTTGAAATGTCACTAAAGGCACAATCATCATGCATACAATACACCAAAATATTTATTGTTTTTGAATTGTAGCAATTGTAAAGTAAATGTGCATGTTTGTAAATCATACGCATTATGTGACTATTTGTCCTACCTCACCTGTTTTCTGTCATACTTTGCAATCGCTATCGTCAGCTAAACTTTTCTGAAATTCCAGCTCATGATCGATTATCTTCCACAACAGTTCTTCCCAACAGAATCGAGTTCCACCTTTTAGGGGAAGGCTTTCAATTAAATGAAACACCAAAGCTCCATCTGTGTTTCAGAAGCTTCAAGAGTGGACTGGTGGTGAGGGACATTCACTAGAGTTGCATCTCTCCTCATAATCTAACCATTGGAGCCCTTCCAGCATTTTGGTGAATCTGGGGAGAAGAAGAAAAGTCTCCTTATGAACTGAAAGGGTTAGAGAAAGCGAGAGTGTCTCTCAACAGTTGAGGAGTTGGACGTGTACAGTGTTTTTGGACTGGATATGAAGAATGACTTAGTTTATTCAGACAGCTAAAATAGAACCTTCAGCAGTATCTGAACCTTGTGTGGGATAGGCTTATCTATAAATATGAAACCATTTTTCTCTTTGTCCAGTCAACTAGTGAAATTGTATTGCATTATCCTTCTGCAGATAGTCCATTAGTGGCCTCTACATGGAGAAATGTAGTTTGACAATAAACATACCTGAACATTTTGTTTTTGGGATGGCACATTTTGACATAGTTAGAACAAAGTGACCACAATTTTTAAAAATTGTTTTGTGAATTACAGTGCCATCTACATAATTGCAGTCTATGCAACCACTTCATTCTCAAGTTTGATGTCTAGCTTTTCTTCTTGCTTTGGCTGAAGTGTGAGAGGTGATACCTTTTGGCAGAAGGGATAGGGTGAGACAATAATGGCACAGTTTTAAAGAGTGTGTGCAGAAACAGAGGGACCTGGGGGTGCACGTGCGTCGATCTTTGATGGCGGCAGGACATATTGAGAGAGTGTTCGGCAAAGCATTTGGGGTCTTGAGCTTCATAAATAGAGGCAGAGAGTACAAAAGCAGGGAAGTTATGCTAAACCTTTATAAAGCTCTGGTTAGGCCCCAACCAGAGTATTGCAGCCAGTTCTGGTCACCACACTTTAGTAAGGATGTGAGGGTCTTTGAGAGGATGCAGAGGAGATTTACCAGAATGGTTCCAGGGTTGGGGATTTTAGTTACAAGGAAGGCTGGAAAAGCTGGGGTGTTCTCCCTGGAACAAAGGTGAATGAGGGGGGATAGAGGTGTACAAGATTATGACAGGCTGAGATAAGTTCGACAAGGAAAAACTGTTCCCATTAAACTGATGGTCCAGGACTAGGGGACATAGATTGAAGGTTTTGGGTAAGAGATGCAGGGGGAATGTGAGGAAGAACTTTTTTATGCAGTAAGTGGTAATGACCTGGAACACTGCCCACGAGGGTGATGGAAGTGGAGACGATCAATGATTTCAAAATGAAATTGGATGGTCACTTGAAGGAAATAAAATTGCAGGGCTACGGGGATTGAGCACAAGAGAGGGACTGATTGGATTGCTCTGCAGAGAGCCAACATGAACTTGATGGGCCGAATAGCCTAGTTCTATGCCGTAAATAACTCTCATAGATAGATAAAGCAATGAAACAGGCCCTTCGGCCCACCGAGTCTGTGTCGACCAACAACCACCTACAACGAATCCTACATTAATCCCATATTCCCTACCACATCTCCGCAATTCTCCGACCACCTACCTACAAAGAACAAAGAAAATTACAGCACAGGAACAGGCCCTTCGGCCCTCCAAGCCTGCGCCGATCCAGATCCTCTATCTAAACATGTCGCCTATTTTCTAAGGGTCTGTATCTCTTTGCTTCCTGCCCATTCATGTATCTGTCTAGATACATCTTAAAAGACGCTATCATGCCCGCGTCTACCACCTCCGCTGGCAACGCGTTCCAGGCACCCACCACCCTCTGCGTAAAGAACTTTCCACGCATATCCCCCCTAAACTTTTCCCCTCTCACTTTGAACTCGTGAACCCTAGTAATTGAATCCCCCACTCTGGGGGAAAAAGCTTCTTGCTATCCACCCTGTCTATACCTCTCATGATTTTGTGCACCTCAATCAGGTCCCCCCTCAACCTCCGTCTTTCCAATGAAAATAATCCTAATCTACTCAACCTCTCTTCATAGCTAGCGCCCTCCATACCAGGCAACATCCTGATGAACCTCCTCTGCACCCTCTCCAAAGCAGCCACATCCTTTTGGTAATGTGGCAACCAGAACTGCACGCAGTATTCCAAATGTGGCCGAACCAAAGTCTTATACAACTGTAACATGACCTGCCAACCCTTGTACTCAATACCCCGTCCGATGAAGGAAAGCATGCCGTATGCCTTCTTGACCACTCTATTGACCTGCGTTGCCACCTTCAGGGAACAATGGACCTGAACACCCAAATCTCTCTGCACATCAATTTTCCCCAGGACTTTTCCATTTACTGTATAGTTCACTCTTGAATTGGATCTTCCAAAATGCATCACCTCGCATTTGCCCTGATTGAACTCCATCTGCCATTTCTCTGCCCAACTCTCCAATCTATCTATATTCTGCTGTATTCTCTGACAGTCCCCTTCACTATCTGCTATTCCACCAATCTTAGTGTCGTCTGCAAACGTGCTAATCAGACCACCTATACTTTCCTCCAAATCATTTATGTATATCACAAACAACAGTGGTCCCAGCACGGATCCCTGTGGAACACCACTGGTCACACGTCTCCATTTTGAGAAACTCCCTTCCACTGCTACTCTCTGTCTCCTGTTGCCCAGCCAGTTCTTTATCCACCTAGCGAGTACACCTTGGACCCCATGCGACTTCACTTTCTCCATCAGCCTACAATGGGGAACCTTATCAAACGCCTTACTGAAGTCCATGTATATGACATCTACAGCCCTTCCCTCATCAATCAACTTTGTCACTTCCTCAAAGATTTCTATTAAGTTGGTAAGACATGACCTTCCCTGCACAAAACCATGTTGCCTATCACTGATAAGCCCATTTTCTTCCAAATGGGAATAGATCCTATCCCTCAGTATCTTCTCCAGCAGCTTCCCTACCACTGACGTCAGGCTCACCGGTCTATAATTACCTGGATTATCCCTGCTACCCTTCTTAAACAAGGGGACAACATTAGCAATTCTCCAGTCCTCCGGGACCTCACCCTTGTTTAAGGATGCTGCAAAGATATCTGTTAAGGCCCCAGCTATTTCCTCTCTCGCTTCCCTCAGTAACCTGGGATAGATCCCATCCGGACCTGGGGACTTGTCCATCTTAATGCCTTTTAGAATACCCAACACTTCCTCCCTCCTTATGCCAACTTGACCTCGAGTAATCAAACATCTGTCCCTAACCTCAACATCCGTCATGTCCCTCTCCTCGGTGAATACCGATGCAAAGTACTCGTTTAGAATCTCACCCATTTTAGATTAGATTAGATTAGAGATACAGCACTGAAACAGGCCCTTCGGCCCACCGAGTCTGTGCCGAACATCAACCACCCATTTATACTAATCCTACACTAATCCCATATTCCTACCAAACATCCCCACCTGTCCCTATATTTCCCTCCCAGCTACCTATACTAGTGACAATTTATAATGGCCAATTTACCTATCAACCTGCAAGTCTTTTGGCTTGTGGGAGGAAATCGGAGCACCCGGAGAACACCCACGCAGACACAGGGAGAACTTGTAAACTCCACACAGGCAGTACCCGGAATCGAACCCGGGTCCTTGGAGCTGTGAGGCTGCGGTGCTAACCACTGCGCCACTGTGCCGCCCATTTTCTCTGACTCCACGCATAACTTTCCTCCTTTGTCCTTGAGTGGGCCAATCCTTTCTCTAGTTACCCTCTTGCTCCTTAAGGCTTTGGGATTTTCCTTAACCCTGTTTGCTAAAGATATTTCATGACCCCTTTTAGCCCTCTTAATTCCTCGTTTCAGATTGGTCCTACATTCCCGATATTCTTTCAAAGCTTCGTCTTTCTTCAGCCTCCTAGACCTTATGTATGCTTCCTTTTTCCTCTTCGCTAGTTTCACAATTTCACCTGTTATCTATGGTTCCCTAATCTTGCCATTTCTATCCCTCATTTTCACAGGAACATGTCTCTCCTGCACGCTAATCAACCTCTCTTTAAAAGCCTCCCACATATCAAATGTGGATTTCCCTTCAAACAGCTGCTCCCAATCTACATTCCCCAGCTCCTGCCGAATTTTGGAATAGTTGGCCTTCCCCCAATTTAGCACTCTTCCTTTAGGACCACTCTCGTCTTTGTCCATGAGTACTCTAAAACTTACGGAATTGTGATCACTATTCCCAAAGTAGTCCCCTACTGAAACGTCAACCACCTGGCCGGGCTCATTCCCCAACACCAGGTCCAGTATGGCCCCTTCCCGAGTTGGACTATTTACATACTGCTCTAGAAAACCCTCCTGGATGCTCCTTACAAATTCTGCTCCATCTAGACCTCTAACACTAAGTGAATCCCAGTCAATGTTGGGAAAATTAAAATCTCCTATCACCACCACCCTGTTGCTCCTACATCTTTCCATAATCTGTTTACATATTTGTACCTCTATCTCACGCTCGCTGTTGGAAGGCCTGTAGTACAGCCCCAACATTGTTACCGCACCCTTCCTATTTCTGAGTTCTGCCCATATTGCCTCACTGCTCGAGTCCTCCATAGTGCTCTCCTTCAGCACAGCTGTGATATCCTCTTTGACCAGTAATGCAACTCCTCCACCCCTTTTACCTCCCTCTCTATCCCGCCTGAAGCATCGATATCCTGGGATATTTAGTTGCCAATCATGCCCTTCCCTCAACCAAGTCTCAGTAATAGCAATAACATCATACTGCCAGGTACTAATCCAAGCCCTAAGTTCATCTGCCTCACCTACTACACTTCTTGCATTAAAACAAATGCACCTCAGACCACCAGTCCCTATGCGTTCATCATCTGCTCCCTGCCTACTCTGCCCCTTAATCACGCTGACTTCATTATCTAGTTCCTTACAGGCTTTAGTTACTACTTCCTTACTGTCCACTAAACTCCTCATTTGGTTCCCATCCCCTTGCCGCATTAGTTTAAACCCTCCCTAACAGCGTTAGCAAAAGCACCCCCAAGGACATTGGTTCCAGTCCGGCCCAGGTGTAGACCGTCCAATTTGTAATAGTCCCACCTCCCCCAGAACCGGTCCCAATGTCCCAAAAATCTGAACCCCTCCCTCCTGCATCATCTCTCAAGCCACGCATTCATCCTCACTATTCTTTCATTTCTACTCTGACTAGCACGTGGCACTGGTAGCAATCCTGAGATTACTACCTCTGAGGTCCTACTTTTTAACTTGGCTCCTAACTCCCTAAATTCTGCTTGTAGGACCTCATCCTGTTTTTTACCTATGTCATTGGTGCCTATGTGCACAACAACAACTGGCTGTTCACCCTCCCCTTTCAGAATGTTCTGCAGCTGATCTGAGACATCCCTGACCCGTGCACCTGGGAAGCAACATACCATTCGGGAGTCTCGTTTCCGACCACAGAACCGCCTATCTACTCCCCTTACAATCGAATCCCCTATGACTATAGCCCTTCCACTCTTTTTCCCGCCCTTCTGAACAGCAGAGCCAGCCACGGTGCCATGAACCTGGCTACTGCTGCCTTCCCCTGGTGAGCCATCTCCCTCAACAGTATCCAAAACGGTATACCTGTTTTGGAGGGAGATGACCGCAGGGAACACCTGCGCTGCCTTCCTGCTCTTTCTCTGCCTTTTGGTCACCCATTCCCTTTCTCCCTCAGTAATCCTAATCTGCGGTGTGACCAATTCGCTAAACGTGCTATCCACGACCTCCTCAGCATCGCGGATGCTCCAAAGTGAGTCCATCCGCAGCTCCAGAGCCGTCATGCGGTCTAACAAGAGCTGCAGCTGGACACACTTCCAGCAGGTGAAGGAGTCAGGGACATCAGCCGTGTCCCTGAGCTCCCACATTGAGCAAGATGAGCATAACACGGGTCTGAGATCTCCTGCCATTTTTAATCTTAAGTTTAACTTAGTCTTAACTTAGATAAATGAAAAAGGAACGAAAAGTTTTTACCAATCACACGAAAAAGAAATAAATAGAAAAAGCCTTACCTTATCTGCACACCACCGAGTCCTTTTGTTTTGGTTCGAGGAGGAGGGCGGGTGGGAGACACTACAGTTGTAGTGTGTCGGGTTCAGCCGCTGCCCAAATATATCGGACTTACTTACCCAGCTGCCACCTCGCTCTCCCTGTCGCCGCTGCAAAAAGAAACTGCCAAAACAAAAAGGTAAGTTTATATAAGTTGTAAACTCACTTACCCAGCTGCCACCTCGCTCTCCCTTTCGCCGCTACACTCGGGGCTATTTACAATGGCCAATTTACCTATCAACCTGCAAGTCTTTGGCTGTGGGAGGAAACCAGAGCACCCGGCAGAAACCCACGCGGTCACAGGGAGAACTTGCTAACTCCACACAGGCAGTACCCAGAACTGAACCCAGGTCGCTGGAGCTGTGAGGCTGCGGTGCTAACCACTCTCAGAGGAATAATTTTGTTATCCCTAGGTAAAATAAATTGAATTTGAATAGATTTCTGTATACTGTATTCCATTTAGATTTTTGAATAATATCCAGGCCCTTGGCTCCAATCTCATGCATTTTATTTGATTAGTTTGAGACAGTTGTTTTCTGATCTCAACAGTATCAAATACACTCCCTCAGCTGGATTTTGTCGGGTGGCTGGGCCCTGACAATGGGCCAAAAAGCAGGGAGTAACCCGACTTCGTCCTTTGGGGAAACCCCCAGCTGCAATCTAAGCCATCCGACAGCTCCTGCCCCCTTAAAACACGGGAGTCCGCCTCTAAGAGTGGCCAGACCCCTCTTTGTTAGCTGATAAAACAGTAGAATGTACCATTTAATGATATGAACCTGTCATAGAAATTAGCTGAGAAACTGAGATACTTAATTGTTTCTGTATGTCTGTTATTCATTGTTAAATTCCTCAAAAAGTGCATATTTATATAAAAATCTATCTCACTCAAGCTTTTATAAATTGCAAAATGGGAGAATGTTGATCTTGGTATTGAACCACACAGGGAGAGGCTAAAGGAGGAGGTGGCAGCAGATGCAACACTTACATGCCCAGACTCTGCAGAGTTACAATTAACAAAGCAAATATAATGCTGCGCTGTATTAACTAATCATTAAATATAATCCCCACCACGTAAACCGCCCATGTTTAAATTGGGAAATTAGCACCAACCATTTGTGTTATCATTACTGTCAATTGCAAAGTTGAGCAAAGCAGCTAGCTTAGATAGATATAGGTGTTCAGTCAGTAGTTTGCAACTTGCTAAGACACAATTACCTACTATACTTAACATTTAAGTGGTGTTGGCTAATGCTGAAGGTATTTGAAGAAATTATGAAGATAGTGATTGACAAGTGAGGCAGCTTTTAAGCCTCAGTTAAATTTTTTTAATTAATTGCTAATGGAAGATTTCACAAGCCAGTGATATTCAAAAGCCGCATTCACTTTCAGTACTTCCCGAATATTGTGCAAGACTTCTTAGCTTAATGTTGAATTTTATTAGGCAGCATAACAAATAAAAGTGCAGAAATCGTTCATCTATATGGGGTTATAGCCTATAACAGGCAAATCACTTTAACACCAATGTGTCCGCTATAAGTGATGGGACTGGACAGGAGGCTGTGCTTGAAACAAGCCAACATGGTACCTATTTTTAAGAAAGATAGCAAGTCAATTACATAGTTACCAATGAAAGGCTAGTGACTATCAAAACGATGGGATTGATCATCAGGAGTACATGTATGAAAGTAAGTAAATTGAGGCCTTTAAGCAGAAGCTGTTATTTGCTCTTATTAGGCTGCATCATGGGGACTGTAATTAGTTTTGTTCAGCAAGGTGCAAGTGAAAAGGATCAAGTAGTGAAAAGAAAGGTGATGAAACTATTACCTAGTGGGTAATTCTAACCCTATAAATGGATGGTTTTTGGTCTGGTAGGATGTAAAATTATGAAAAAGAACTCCCATCTGAACCTGACCCACCTTGAAGCCTTTTTGTTACTTAATTTTTGGGATGTGAGCATCGCTGGCAAGGCCAATATTTGTTGCCCATCCGTAATTGCCCTTGAGAAAGTGGCAGCTGCAGTCCATCTGGTGTAGGAGCACACAGTGCTGTTTGGAAGGGAGTTCCAGGTTTTTAACCCAGTGACAATGAAGAAACGGCGGACTGTAATTTTGTAAATAGAGCTTCTAGTTGTTCCAAGTGGTCCTTCCAAGTATCACTGTATACCAACACATAATCAAGGTAAACCACACAGTTAGAAACACTGGCTACCACTTGGTTCATTAGTCTCTGAAAAGTGGCTGGCGCATTTTGCAGCCCGAATGGCATCATCTGGCATTGGAAAAGACCGTCCGGTGTGACAAAGGCCGATATTTCTTTAGCTCGGGGTGTTAAAGGAACCTGCCAGTATTCCTTTAACAAATCTTAGAACATACTTAGAACATAGAACATACAGCACAGAACAGGCCCTTCGGCCCACAATGTTGTGCCGATCCTTTGTCCTCTGTCAAGGACAATTTAATCTATACCCCATCATTCTCCTTTATCCATATACCTATCCAAAAGCCTTTTGAAAGTCCCTAAAGTTTCTGACTCAACAACTTCCCCGGGCAAGGCATTCCATGCCTCGACCACTCTCTGGGTAAAGAACCTTCCCCTGACATCCCCCTTATATCTCCCACCCTTCACCTTAAATTTATGACCCCTTGTAACGCTTTGCTCCACCCGGGGAAAAAGTTTCTGACTGTCTACCCTATCTATTCCCCTGATCATCTTATAAACCTCTATCATGTCACCCCTCATCCTTCTCCGTTCTAATGAGAAGAGGCCTAGAATGTTCAGCCTTTCCTCGTAAGACTTATTCTCCATTCCAGGCAACATCCTGGTAAATCTCCTCTGCACCCTCTCCAAGGCTTCCACATCCTTCCTAAAATGAGGCGACCAGAACTGCACACAGTACTCCAAATGAGGCCTTACCAAGGTCCTGTACAGCTGCATCATCACCTCACGGCTCTTAAATTCAATCCCTCTGCTAATGAACGCTAACACCCCATATGCCTTCTTCACAGCCCTATCCACTTGAGTTGCAACTTTCAATGATCTATGCACATAGACCCCAAGGTCTCTCTGCTCCTCCACATGCCCAAGAACCCTACCGTTAACCCAGTATTTTGCATTCATGTTTGTCCTTCCAAAATGGACGACCTCACACTTTTCAGGGTTAAACTCCATCTGCCACTTTTCAGCCCAGCACTGCAACCTATCCAAGTCCCTTTGCAGACGACAATAGCCCTCCTCGGTATCCACAACTCCACCAACCTTTGTATCATCTGCAAATTTACTGACCCACCCTTCGACTTCCTCATCCAAGTCGTTAATAAAAATCACAAACAGGAGAGGACCCAGAACTGATCCCTGCGGCACGCCACTGGTAACTGGGCTCCAGGCTGAGTATTTACCATCTAAGACCACTCTCTGCCTTCTATCAGTTAGCCAATTCTTAATCCAACTGGCCACCTTCCCCACTATCCCATGCCTCCTGACTTTCTCCATAAGTCTACCATGGGGGACCTTATCAAATGCCTTACTAAAATCCATGTACACCACATCCACTGGTTTACCCTCATCCACTTGCTTGGTCACCTGCTCAAAGAATTCAATCAGGCTTGTGAGGCAAGACCTACCCCTCACAAAACCGTGCTGACTGTCCCGAATCAAGCAGTGTCTTTCCAGATGCTCAGAAATCCTATCCCTCAGCACCTTTTCCATCAACTTGCCTACCACCGAAGTAAGACTAACTGGCCTGTAATTCCCAGGGTTGTTCCTATTCCCTTTCTTGAACAGGGGCACAACATTTGCCACCCTCCAATCACCTGGTACCACCCCCGTCAGCAGAGAAGATGAAAAGATCATTGCCAGCGGCTCTGCAATTTCATCCCTTGCTTCCCATAACATCCTTGGATATACCCCGTCAGGCCCGGGAGACTTGTCTATCTTCAAGTTATTCAAAAACCCCAACACATCTTCCCTCCTAACGAGCACTTCCTCGAGCTTACCAGTCTGCTTCCCACCGTCCTCTTCAGTAATACACCCCTTCTCATTCGTAAATACCGAAGAGAAGTACTCATTCAAAACCTCACTTATCTCTTCCGGCTCAACACACAGTCTCCCGCTATTGTCCTTGACCGGACCTACGGTCCCCCTAGTCATCCTCATATTTCTGACATACGCGTAAAAGGCCTTGGGGTTTTCTTTTATCCTACCCGCCAAGCATTTTTCATGCCCTCTCTTAGCTCTCCTAATCCCTTTCTTCAGATCCTTCCTGGCCATCTTGTATCCCTCCAGAGCTATGCCTGTGCCCTTTTTCCTCAACTTTATATACGCATCCTTCTTCTTCCTAACAAGACTCTCAACCTCTCTTGTCAACCACGGTTCCCTCACATGACCATCCCTTCCCTGTCTGACAGGGACATGCTTATCAATGGCCCCTACTATCTGCTCCTTGAAAAAGTTCCACATTTCGACCGTGCCCTTCCCTGCCAGCATATGCTCCCAACTTATGCTCCTCAGTTCCTGCCTGACAGCATCATATTTACCCTTCCCCCAATTGTAAACCTTGCCCTGTTGCACATACCTATCCCTCTCCATTACCACAGTGAATGCTACAGAATTGTGATCACTATCTCCAAAGTGCTCGCCCACCAACAGCTCTATCACTTGCCCTGGTTCATTACCTAGTACCAAATCCAATATTGCCTCCCCTCTGGTCGGGCAGTCTACATACTGAGTCAGAAAAGCTTCCTGGACATACTGCACAAACACTACCCCATCCAAACTATTCGATCTAAAGAGTTGCCAATCAATATTTGGGAAGTTGAAATCCCCCATAATTACTACCCTGTGACTTCTGCTCCTTTCCAAAATCTGTTTCCCAATCTGCTCTTCCACCTCCCTGCTGCTATTGGGGGGCCTATAGAAAACTCCCATCAAGGTGACTGCTCCTTTCCTGTTCCTGACCTCAACCCACAGTGCCTCAGTCGGCAGATCCTCCTCGAAAATTCTTTCAGCAGTTGTTACACTATTTCTAACTAACAATGCCACCCCCCCACCTCTTTTACCACCATTCCTAATCTTATGAAAACATCTATAACCAGGTACCTCCAAAAACCATTCCTCCCCCTCACCTATCCACGTTTCAGTGATGGCCACAACATCGTAGTCCCAAGTGCCCATCCACGCCTTCAATTCACTCACCTTATTCCTGATGCTTCTTGCGTTGAAGTATACGCACTTTAACCCTTCTCCGTGCCCATCTGTCCTCTGCGACAGTGCTACCTTCCCCAATACCTCACTACACTCTTTGTCTTTCTGAGTGGACCCACTGGTCCCTGGATTACAAGTCCGGTTCCCATCCCCCTCCCAAACTAGTTTAAACCCTCCCGAACAGTACTAGCAAACCTCCCTCCCAGGATATTGGTGCCCCTCTGGTTCAGATGCAGCCCGTCCTGTTTGAACAGGTCCCATCTTCCCCAGAATGCAGTCCAATTATCCAAGAACTGGAAGCCCTCCCTCCTACACCATTCCTGCAGCCACGTGTTCAGCTGTGCTCTCTCCCTATTCCTAGCCTCACTATCACGTGGCGCCGGCAACAAACCAGAGATAACAACTCTGTCCGTCCGAGCTTTCAGCTTCCAGCCTAACTCCCTAAACTCACTTCTAACATCTGTGCCACCCTTCCTTCCTACGTCGTTGGTGCCAATGTGCACCACGACCTCTGGCTGCTCCCCCTCCCCTTTAAGGATCCTGAAGACGCGATCACAAACATCACGGACCCTGGCACCAGGGAGGCAACAAACCATCCGTGCGTCTCGCCTGCGCCCACAGAACCGCCTGTCCGTACTCCTCACCATCGAGTCCCCGATGACTAGTGCTCTCCCATTCTCCCTCCTTCCCTTCTGAGCCACAGTGCAGGACCCCGTGCCAGAGGCCCGGTCACTGCAGCCTGCCCCCGATAGGCCGTCCCCCCCAACAGTATCTAAAACTGTATACTTGTTGTTGAGGGGAACGACCACAGGAGATCCCTGCACTGACCTCTTCCCACCTCTAACTGTTACCCAGCTGCCTTTGATTTGTGGAGTAGCGACCTCCGTGTAGCTTCTATCTATCAACCCCTCAGCTTCCCGAATGATCCTCAGTTCATCCAGCTCCAGCTCCAATTCCCTAACACGGTCTGATAGGAGCTGGAGACGGATGCACTTCCAGCAGGTGAAGTCGGCAGGGCCACCGGAGGTTTCCCTCACCTCGAACATTCTGCAGGAGGAGCAATACACTACACTGGCTGCCATTTCTTTTATTCAATTACCCCTTAGTTAAGTACAACTATAGATATTAACAAAAACAGTAAATAGCTTACCTGCTCAGTCCTTTTTGGTTAGAGGAGGAGGGTAAAAAGGGTCTTATTATTAGGTTAGAGGAGGAGGATGGGTGGGAGACACTACATTTGTAGTGGCTCGGGTTTACTCAGCTCCGCACCTTTAAGGAAAATACCTACCCAGGAGTTCTCGCTGCCGACCAGCTTCCGGTTCCTCCGGCGCCAAAAGAAACTCAAAGACAAGGAAAACAGTAAGTAAAACAGTAAGTACTTACTTTTAAAACTTTTAAAACACAGCTCCTGATGCCTTCACTCACCCACCGAAGAGTCGCTACCTTCTCCTGCTGCTCCGCCGGGAAATGAGGCCGAGTCCACGGAGCTCCGCACCTTTAAGGAAAATACCTACCCAGGAGTCCTCGCTGCCGACCAGCTTCCGGTTCCTCCGGCGCCAAAAGAAACTCAAAGACAAGGAAAACAGTAAGTAAAACAGTAAGTACTTACTTTTAAAACTTTTAAAACACAGCTCCTGATGCCTTCACTCACCCACCGAAGAGTCGCTACCTTCTCCTGCTGCTCCGCCGGGAAATGAGCTATCTATTTTGGTAAGAAATGTGGTACTGTCAAATCTGTCAATACAGTCTTCCAAGCAAGGGATTGGATAAGAGTCTGCCTTTTCTGTAGTCTATGCAAATCTTAGTTGAACCCTCAGGCTTAGGCGCGAATACGACTGGGCAACTCCAGCTGCTTTGACTGTGTTCAATTAGGCGGTTTTCCAACATGTATTAGCTTTCATCAGGGCCTTTATCTCTGGACTTAAGCAATAAGGATGCTGTTTTATAGGAGAGGATTCCCCTACATAAACATCATATATGGCTAAGTTTGTACGTCGTGGTTTGTCCCTACAGACTCCTTTAAATGCTGTGAGCAGCCTTGTTAAGTCTTCTCGTCGTTCTGCATCTAAATATGAAAGCATAGTGTCTAATCTCCCAAACAATTCAGTATTAGCTAACCGGATAGTAGGAGGTTCTATTTGAGAATTTTCTAGGTCTCCTTCTGCTTCATCTGCACTATCTCTTTCATCCTTCACTGTCCCTACTACCTGACATACCTGTGCTTGCTTATTCTCCTCCCAGCTGTGATATTGTTTCAACATATTGATGTGACGCAGTCAATTCTTTTACTGGCAATCTGGGGTGTCAATCAAATAATTTTCCAATCCTTTTGACTACTCTATATGGTCCGCTGAACTGTGCTTTCAGCAGTTCACCCTGTAAAGGTAATAATGCTAACACCTCATCCCCTAGTTGAAATGTTCGGGTTTTGGCATGCTTGTCTGCCCATTTCTTCATGGTTGTTTGGGAAGCTTTAAGGTGCTCTTGAGCCACTTTGCAGGCTCTCGTGAGCCGTTCCCGGAACACGGATATGTAATCTAACACAGAAGATTCGTCCCTCTGTTCGTGTCCATGAACTAGTTCAAAAGGACTAAAACCGGTAGACTCATTAGGTGAATTCCTCGTGGCAAACAAAATAAATTCTAACCCTTTATCCCAATCATGGGGATATTCATGACAGTATGCCCCGATCATAGTTTTGAGGGTCTGATGGTACCGTTTTAAAACCCCTTGTGTCTATGGGTGGTAGGCTGAAGACTTTAACTGTTGTTCCCAGATTACTCATGACTTACTGAAAAATTTTAGACATAAAATTGAAACCTTGATCTGACTGAATCTCAATCGGTAATCCATATCTAGTGAAGAACTGAGTTAACTTTTCTACCACTACCTTAGCAGAAAGTGTTCTCAAGGGAATGGCCTCTGGGAACCAAGTAGCCATATCCATAATAGTGAGCATATATTGATGTCACACTTTTGTTTCTGGTAAAGGTCCCATACAGTCTACCAACACCCTACTAAATGGTTCCCCAAAAACGGGAAGGGAATTAGAGGTGCCAGTTTTATGGCAGGTTGCGATTTTCCCACAATCTGGCATGTATGGCACGTTTAACAAAACTGCACCACGTCCTTGTAAAGACGCGGCCAATGAAAATGTCGACTTATATGCGATTGGGTCTTCCAGATCCCCACATGTCCCACCATCGGAGTTTCATGCGCTATCCTTAATATTTCCTGGCGATACTTGGGCGGTACCACTATCTGCAGAACGACCATCCATTCTTCGTCAGCAGGTCTGTGAGAAGGTTGCCACTTCCTCATCAGAATCCCATTTTTAATATAGTAGCATTCCGGAACTCCCTTTGCTTCAGCTTCAGTTAGAGCTGATTGTGCCCGCCGTCCCAAATATACATAGACAGCTGTTGCGCAGTGAGCATGTGAGTGTCTCTATGACATCATCATGCTCATGCTGCAGCTTCCGGCAGATTGGGAGTCAGAAGTTAGATGAAGGGAACATTGTGATGGTCAGGCTCGGGGGGTGGTGGGGGGGTGCGGGGTGCGGAAATGGAGGGGCTCGGGTCACGTGGTTCCATCGGGTTCAGGTTGGGTTTTTTTTGTCATTTGAGCAGGCCTTTACCAAGGCTCTTGTTTATTTAGCTTAAGGCATGTGACATCCAGTAAGCGTTTGTTTTTTAAACAAAGGTCAAGTCCCAAAGTCCTTCCAGTGACCTTTTTCTAAAAAAAAAATCTATGGAATCACTTCAGACTCCAAATGAATCCATCTCTACAATCTTTAACCATGAGTCCTCAAAAAAAATATTTTAAAATACATCTTGTCCCACTGCAGGATAGACCCACCAGAGGTGGTGGCACAGTTGTATACATTTCGGACCACAGCTGATGAATCAGTACTTCACCACTTGGAAGAAGAACTGAAGGTGACAAAGGCACAGAATGTACTCTGGATGAGGGACTTCAAAGCCCATCACCAAGATTGGCTTGGTAGCACCACTACTGAATGAGCTGGCCAGTCCTGAAGGACATACCTGCCAGAATAGGCTTGCGCCAGGTGGTGAGGGAACCAACAAGAGGGAAAAAACTCCTAGACCTTGTTGTCGCCAATCTACCTGTTGCAGATGCATCTCTCCATGACAGTATTGGTATGTGTGACCACTGCACAATCCTTGTGAAAACGAAGCCCATCTGAGGATACCGTCCATCGTGTTGTGTGGCACTACCACTGTGCTAAATGGGATAGATTCAGAACAGATCTGGCAGCTCAAAACTGAGCCTCCATGAGACACTGTGGATCATTAGCAGCAGCAGAATTGCATTCAACCATAATCTATAGCCTCATGGCCCGGCATAGCCCACACTCTACCGTTACCATCAAGCCAAAGAATCAACCCTGGTGCAATGAAGAGTGCAGGTGAGCATGCCAGGAGCAGCACCAGGCATACCTAAAATGAGGTGTCAGCCAGGTGAAGCTACAACACAGGATTACTTGCATGCCAAGCAGCGGAAGCTGCATGTAATTGGCAGAGCTAAGCGATCCCACAACCAACAGATCAGATCAAAGCTCTGTAGTTCTGTCACATCCAGTCATGAATGATGGTGGACAACTAAACAATTAACTAGAGGAGGAGGCTCCACAGTTATCCCCATGCTCAATGATGGAGGAGCCCAGCACATTAGTGCAAAGGACAAGGCTGAAGCATTTGCGACCATCTTCAGCCAGAAGTACCGAGTGGATGATCCATCTTGGCCTCCACCTGAGGTCCCCAGCATCACAGATGCCAGTCTTCAGCCAAAATTTGATTCACTCCACGTGATATCAATAAATGGCTGAAGGCACTGGATACTGCAAAGACTCTGGGTCCTGACAACATCCTGGCTGTAGTACTGAACTTTTGCTCCAGAACTAGCTGCACCCCTAGCCAAGCTGTTCCAGTACAGCTACAACACTGGCATCTACCCGACAATGTGGAAAATTGCCCAGGCGTGTTCTGTACAGAAAAAGCAGGACAAATCCAACATAGCCAATTACTGCCCTATCAGTCTACTTTTGGTCATCAGCAAAGTGGTGGAAGGTGTCGTTGGCATTGTTGTCAAGCGCCACTTAAATAGCAACAACCTGCTCACTGACACTCAGTTTGAGTTCTGCCAGGACCCCTCGGCTCCACACCTCATTACAGCCTTGGTCCAAACATGGACAAAAGAGCTGAACTTGAGGTGAGGTGAGAGTGGTTGCCCTTGATATCAAGGCAGCATTTGAACAAGTGTGGCATCAAGGAGCCCTAGCCAAATCGAAGTCAATGGGAATCGGGGATGGAAACTCTCCGCTGGTTGGAGTCATAACTAGCACAAAGGAAGATGGTTGTGGTTGCTGGAGGCCAATTGTCTCAATCCCAGGAGATTGCTGCAGCAGTTCTTCAGGGCCCAACCATTTTTAGCTACTTCATCAATGACCTTCCCTTCATCATAAGGTCAGAAGTGGGGATGTTCGCTGATGATTGTACAATGTTCAGTACTATTTGCAACTCCTCAGTTACTGAAGCAGTCCGTGTCCATATGCAGCAAGACGTGGGCAGCATTCAGGCTTGGGCTGATGAGTGGCAAGTAATATTCATACCATGCAGGTGCCAGGCAATGGCAATCTCCAAAAAGAGAGAATCTAACTATCTCCCTTTGACATTCAATGACATTACCATCGCTGAATTCCCCCACTATCAACATCCTGGGGGGGGGGGGGGGGGGTTTAACCATTGCCCAGAAACTGAACTGGACCAGCCACATAAATACTGTCATTACAAGAGCAGGTCAGAGGCTAGGAAATCTGCAGCAAGTCACCTCCTGACTCCTCAAAACCTGCCCACCATCTACAAGGCACAAGTCACAGAATCACAGAATTTACAGTGCAGATGGAGGCCATTTGGCCCATCGAGTCCACAGCAGCTCTCAGAAAGAGCAGTTCACTTAGTGCCATTCCCCCACCTTCTCCCCGTAACCCTGCACATTCTTCCTTTTCAGATAACAGTCTAATTTTGAATGCTTCAATTGAACCTGCCTCCACCACACTCTCAGGCAGTGCATTCCAGATTCTAACCACTTGCTACATGAAAAGGTTTTTTCCTCATTTTGCTTTTGCTTCTTTTATCCATTACTTTAAATCTGTGCCCTCTTGTTCTCGATCCTTTCACAAATGGGAACAGTTTCTCTCTATCTTCTTTGTCCAGACCCCTCATGATTTTTAAAACCTCTATCAAATCATCGCTCAGTCTTCTATTCTCCAAGGAAAGCAGTTCTAACTTGTCCAATATATCTTAATAACTGAAATTCTTCTTCCCTGGAACCATTCTCGTGAATCTTTTCTGCACCCTTTCTAATTCCTTCACATCTTTCCTAAAGTGTGGTGCCCAGAACAGGATGCAGTACTCCAGCTGAGGCCGAACTAGTGTCTTATACAAGTTCAACATAATTTCCTTGCTCTTGGACTTTATGCCCCTATTAATAAAGCCTAGAATATTGTATGCTTTATTCACTGCTATCTCAACCTGTCCTGCCATCGTCAATGACTTATGCACAAACACCCAGGTCCCTCTGCTCCTGCACCCCCTTTAGAATTGTACCCATTATTTTATATTGTCTCACTGTGTTCTTCCTACCAAAATGAATCACTTCACATTTCTCTGCATTGAACTTCATCTGCCACCTGTCTGCCCATTCCACCAACTTGTCTACGTTCTTTTGAAGTTCTACACTATCCTCCTCACCGTTCACAATGCTTCCAAGTTTTGTATCGTCTGCAAACTTTGAAATTATGCCCTGTACACCAAGGTCTAGGTCATTAATATATATCAGGAAAAGCCAGGGTCCCAACAATGACCCCTGGGGAATTCTACTACAAATCTTCCTCCAGCCTGAAAAACATCCATTTACCACTACTATTTGTTTCCTGTCACTCAGCCAATCCCGTATCCATATTGCTACCGTCCTTTTATTCCACGAACTATAACTTTGTTCACAAGTCTGTTGTGTGGCATTGTATCAAACGCCTTTTGAAAGTCCCTGTACAGCACATCAACTGAATTGACCTCATCAACCCTCTCTGTTACCTCTTCAAAAAACTCCAGCAAATTAGTTAAACATGATTTTCCCTTCAGCAATCCTTGCCTGCTTTCTTTAAGTAACCCACATTTGTCCATGTGACTTTTAATTTTGTCCCGAATTATTATTTCTAGAAATATGTCCACATCACCGAAGTTAAACTGACTGGCCTGTAGTTGCTGGGCTTACCTTTACGCCCTTTTTTGAACAAGGGTGTAACGTTTGCAATTCTCCAGTCCTCTGGCACTACCCCCGAGTCTAAGGAAAACTGGAAAATTATGGCCAGTGCCTCTGCGATTTCCACCCTCATTTACCTTCGTATCCTTGGATGCAGCTCATCTGGTCCTGGTGTTTTATCAAATTTAAGTATAGACAACCTATCTGATATGACCTCCTTATCAATTTTAAACCCTTCTTGTGTCTGAATTACCTCCTCTTTCACCATTGCCTGGGTTGCATCATCTTCCTTGGTAAAGACAGATGCAAAGTCAGGAGTGTGATGGAATAATCTCCACTTGCCTGGATCGATGCAGCTCTAACAGCAATCAAGAAGCTTGACACCATCCAGGACAAAGCAGCCCACTTGATTGGCACCCCATCCACCCCCTTAAACATTCACTCCTCCACCACCGACGCGCAGTGTCTACCATATATAAAATGCACTGCAACAACTCACCACATTTTCTTCGACAACGCATTCCAAACCCACAACCTCTTCCACCTAGAAGGACAAGGGCAACAGACGTGTGAGAGCACCACCACCTGCAAATTCTCCTCCAAGCCACACACCATCCTGACTTGGAACTATATCGCCGTTCCTTTACTGTCGCTGGGTCAAAATCCTGGAACACCCTCCCTAACACCACTGTAGGTGTTCCTGCACCAGATGGACTGCAGCGGCTCAGAAAGGCAGCTCACCGTCATCATCTCAAGGGTAATTAGGGATGAGCAACATCCACCACATCCTATGAAACGAATAAATTAAAAAAATGTATAAACTGCTAAGTGGAGTGGAAAAGGTTAACCCTGAGCAGTATTTCAAGTTAAACCTCAATTTCGAGACAAGGTGCTATGGATACAAATTGGTTTAAAACAAATTGGGTGAGGACGGGTGCCGAGAAGCACTTCTTTACACAGTGGTCTTATGGGTAAAGTAATGGTGTCAAAAGCTTGAGTCATTAAAGAAGTAGTTCGATGCTGTGATTGGGACGGAGTGGAGATTGTTGGTTCCTTCTGTGGAAAGATAAAGTAGGTCGGCCAAATGGCCTCCCTTGTCTATACTTGCCTTTGTGATCTTATTTGTTGCAAGATTACTAGAGTTTAATCTGTAGGAACATATGTTCTGTTCCTCTATGATATATTAGTATCGCTATGTACCCAACTCCCAAGTGTACAGTGTTTGTTTCTCTTTTCCCACTGCCACACCCCAGAACTCCCAACTCCTTTGTGTAACTTTAGCATTTACCATTAGGTGTTTTCTTCCAGCCCAGAGGATCTGAAGTGTAAAGTTTTGCTTATATGTCGTCTTTACCTCTCCAGAATAGTTAGCAGGCAGTGCCAGTTAAGGTGGTTGGGCTTGCTTTTAACAGTTTCTCCTCACTGAAATGAAGCTGCTTCTTCCCTTAGTCTACCTAGCAGTTTGACTGAGAGCCAACATCATTCACATCAATCAAAAAGCAGCTCTGGTGCTCCAGCCCACAACCTTCTGTTTGGGATTTTAGTGCTTCTACTACTGACCTACCAGTCCTCTTGAAATATTTTACGATTTTGAGTTGTTTAAAATTAAATATTTGCACTTTTGTGACTGAGATGTCAGTAAAGATTAACAAGGTAATTTTTTTTTTTAACTCTTGTGCAATTGAAATTTGAAAAACATCCAGCAGTACAATTCTAAATTTTGTCTTTCCAAACTAGATTTGTATATGTTTTTTTAAAACAATGTTGCGCTATGGAACACTAGGACAAGCTGTCGTTGATTGGAGGACCTATAACTCGTTCTGGTAGCAGTGGGATCAATTTGAGATGCTACTAATTTGTACATGCACAGATTTGAAATGCCAAAGCTCAAGTGAACAGTTTGGAATTTTATAGCAATTCTTAACAGATTATTTGTAACCCATCTAATGTTTAGTTCAATGAAAAATTATGCTGATAAGCCATTCTAGGCACTGTTATCCATTTTGTCATTTAAAATAGAAATATATTTGTTTTATTGTACAGATCTCGATGGAGAATGATTATCTTGGCCCACGCAGAATTGAGAGTCTGAAGAAAGAAGATTCTGATTGGCAAAGGAAAGCCCATAGAGCTGTACTGTCCATACAGGATTTGACAGTGAAGTACTTTGAGATTACAGCCAAAGCACAGAAAGGTGGTGTACCTGGGTTCTCCATTTAGCAATCACAGGCTTTGCCCATTACTTCAGTGGAAATACTCGTGTTTAATCTGGAAGTAGATGGGAATTTAAAGCTATTTATAAAGCTGATGACAAAATTTAGATACGTTAACTGATTCTAGATATTTGGATATGTAATTTTAGGCACATCAAATATTGCATCACGGATTTTTGAAACATAGGTTTTAATGCCATATTTCTCATGTAATTTTCAGGAACATCCTCAACTTCTCATGCCTTGTGAGGGGGAAGAAAGTTTAGATGTGGGGATAAATCTTGTGCTGATCAAGGTGACGTAATGGTAATGTCACTGGACTAGTAACCTAGAAGCCCAAGCTAATTCCCTGGGGACACAGATTCAAACCCCACCATAACAGCTGGTGGAATTTAAATTCAATGAATTAATAAATTCAATTAATAAAAATCTGGAATTGAAAGCTAATCTCAGTAATGGTGCCATGAAACTATCTTCGATTGTTGTAAGAACCCATCTGGTTCACTAATGTCCATTAAGGAAGGAAAACTGCTGTCCTTACCTGCTCTGGCCTATATGTGACTTCAGACCTACAGCAATGTGATTGACTCTTAACTTCCCTCTGAAATGGCCTAGCAAGCCACTCAATTGTCAAGGGCAATTAGGGATGGGCAACAAATGCTGCCCTTACCAGTGACGCCCTCACCCCATGAAAGAATTTTTAAGAATGCGTATACTTTTTGCAGACACTGATGGATTCATACGCTGTCAAGTTATGCATTAGTAGATTAGATCTTTACACTGCCCCAATGTTTTTCTTGAAGTATCAGCAGTACAATATAATCCATTTTCCACATCAACCATACTTGTGGTTTCTGAGAATAGAAGCTGCTGAACAGAGATAATCCCATCAGTTCAGGCTAGATTTGAACTCAAGTGTTCATGCATCATAGAAACTACATAGTCTCTTTGCTAACCAAACTAAGATAAAGCTTTGTGCTTTCTATTATTTCAACATTTTCAATTCCTAGTCATAATAGAAGGAGTGGCCTTCCTCAGTGAGTAGGTTTCATATTTAGAATTTTGGAAGCTGGAATAGTCTTTTAGTACTTAAAGAATGCTCTGTCCTTTTCTGTGCTGAAATATCTGCTAAGATTACAACTGCAAATGCCTGTTGCTAAATATTTTATAGCAGAGATGTGTGATGATTTTTAACTGGCACTTTTCTAGTTTTAAACCAAATAAGTGTAAAGATGTTGGTCTTCATTTGGGTGCATAATTCTACTTTGGATATCATAAGATTAAACCCCTTGGCTTCTTCCCCCTCAAATAACTTGACTATCTAGTTTCCACTAATGCTACTTTTAATGACTAACTCAATCGGCAATATAATAATGGTTGGAATCAGCTGTTTCTCTCATTTGTGAAAATTGACAAATAATGAATATGATGACCATTAATATTGGTATGCAGAGCATGTTACTCAATGTGTTGATCTGAAAATATGTCTAGAATCCTTGCCTTTTACATTTTTTTATCGACAAAGTTTTTTTTGTCTTTATCCTAAAATTTTGTGATATTTATTAGAGGGACAAACAATTATTTGTAAACAATTTTAGGAAACAAGACCAATTAGCTTTATGGAAGATGTTAGTAGAGAAATGTTTAGGCAAGATCATTTTGGACAGAGTCCCTTAATCATCCTTCTAAGAGTCATTTTAGTTTAGTTTAGAGAGATACAGCACTGAAACAGGCCCACCGAGTCTGTGCTGACCATCAACCACCCATTTATACTAATCCTATACTAATTCCATATTCCTACCACATCCCCACCTGTCCCTATATTTCCCGATCACCTTCCTATACTAGGGGCAATTTATAATGGCCAATTTACCTATCAACCTGCAAGTCTTTGGCATGTGGGAGGAAACCGGAGCACCTGGAGGAAACCCACGCAGACACAGGGAGAACTTGCAAACTCCACAGAGGCAGTACCCAGAATTGAACCCGGGTTGCTGGAGCTGTGAGGCTGCAGTGCTAACCACTGCGCCACTGTGCCGCCCAGAAGGCAAAAAAGGAGATCATTCAGCCTATCGAGCCCATGCTGGCTTTCTACGGAGCTATCCAGTCAGTCCCACTCCCCCGCTCGATCCCTATAGCCTTACAAGTTTATTTCCTTCAAGTGGCCATCCAATTTCGTTTTGAAGTCATTGATTGTCTCTGCTTCCACCACCCTTGTGGGCAGAGTGTTCCAGGTCATTACCAGCTACTGCATAAGAAAGTTCTTCCTCATATTTCCCTGGCATCTCTTGCCCGAAGCTTTCAATCTGTGCCCCCTAGTCTTTGTACCATTACTTGATGGGAACAGGTTTTCCTTGTCGAACTTATCTAAGCCTGCCATAATCATATACACCTCTATTAAATCTCTCCTCAATCTCCTTTGTTCTAAAGAGAATAACCCCAGCTTTTCCACCCTAACCTCGTAGCTAAAATCCCCCACCTCTGGAACCATTCTAGTAAATCTCCTCTGCACCCTCTCAAGGACCCTCACATCCTTCTTAAAGTGCGGTGACAAGAACTGGACACACGACTCCAGTTGGCATCTAACCAGAGCTTTATAAAGGTTCATAAAAGCAAAATACTGCGGATGCTGGAAATCTGAAATAAAAACAAGAAATGCTGGAACCACTCAGCAGGTCTGGCAGCATCTGTGGAAAGAGAGGCAGAGTTAACGTTTCGGGTCAGTGACCCTTCATCGGAACACCGATGAAGGGTCACTGACCCGAAACGTTAACTCTGCTTCTCTTTCCACAGATGCTGCCAGACCTGCTGAGTGGTTCCAGCATTTCTTGTTTTTATTTATAAAGGTTCAGTATGACTTCCCTGCTTTTGTACTCAGTGCCTCTATTTATGAAGCTCAAGATCCCATCTGCTTTGCTGACCATTCTCTCAATATGTCTGGCCACCTTCAAAGATAGATGCACATGCGCCCCCAGGTCCCTCTGTTCCTGCACACTCTTTAGAACTGTGCAATTAAGTATATAGTGCCTCTCCCGATTCCTTCTACCCAAATGCATCACCTCAAACATCTCAGTATTAAATTCCTTCTGCCACCTGTCTGCCCATTCTGCTAGCCTAATTGTGTCCTGTTGCAGGGGGTTCATATTCTCACTGTTCGGTGTTATCAGCAAATTCTATTCTCTTTTAATTTTTATTTCAACTGAAAAACAAATAATTCTTTGCAAAAAAGATACAAACTAGTACTTTCCAAGTAACAAGCACATGCATGGTGCAGCCTAGAAAATATGCAGAGGATATTTTTTAATGTGCACCAACCTATTTTCCATTGATAAGAGGACACTAGAACCCAAAAATTGGGTTGCAGACACTCCTGCCTGTGCCACACCAGAAGTGTCCCAAGTGCTACTTTACATTGAACCTTTTAATGTGTCCACCACGCTTGTCTGAAATTGGCAGGCATCTATTTGCAGATAAGGGTCTTGAGCTTGTTTAAGGACCCAAATACGATTGTCGACAACTCTGGTGTCCTATTCATCAGCTTCGCAATAGACCATAAATCATAGACCAGAACAGCAAGGTGGGCACCATTTTGAGCATTACTTAAAGGGATTGTTGGCTGTTCTTGGGCAGATCACTTTTCATTTTGGCTATAGTGTGCTGCTATTGCTTTTTTTTGCTGTGATGACTACTGGAGCTGACATTAAACTTTTCAAAAAGTTAGCTGGCTGAGTCCACAGTGAAACATTGACTAGAGACTGCTGTCAGACTTATGGTTGACATTATTAGTATGGTGATTGGAATGCCACTGTGGCTGGTAGGGAAGATGCAACAGGCCAAGAGCCCAGTGACCTGTAGCTGCAGAGACATGAGGCAGAAGGAAGGAAACTTGCAGGAGGCCTAACCCTGCTAGAAGTCAAGAACTTCATACTTGCGGTTCAACAAGGAGCAATATTTCAGTAAACTCCGTTTTACTCAGAAGGCCACGATCGAGCAACGTTGTCTGCAGCCCAGCACCAAATCACACTTGGCCTTGCCTATGGATTTGAAAGTCACTGTGGTTCTGAATTTTTATGTCTCGGGGATATTGTGGCTGCAGCAAGTAACACTTTTAACATTAACCAATCAGCTGTACATGCCTAGATCAAACAAATGACATCAAAAAAGATCATGTTTTACAAATGCAATTGTATTTTTTTGAAAAAGTCACCAAGATGATGTATGAGGGAAGCCCAGTAGACATTGTCTACTTAGACTTTCAAAAAGCTTTTGACAAGGTACTGCATAAGAGACTTCTACAAGATCGAAACCTACAGTATTAGTGGTAATATATATGATCTGAATTGAAAATTAGCTGGACCACTATAGGCAGAAAATATTTGTGATGGATTTGGATCTGCTTGGAGACTGGTCACCAGCAGAGATCGGTGTTAGGACTGTTGCTCATTACTATTTGTATTAATGATTTAGCTGTAGGTATGGGGGGCATGATCTGCAGGTTTGCAGATGACACTTAGATTTGTGCTAGGCTCAGGACTATAGGCAAAGCTTAACTACTTCAGGCAGATCTTGATGCATTAGGGGATTGGGCTCGTGACTGGCAAATGTTGTTTAACTTGGAAAAGTGCAGCTTGGGCAGGGTGAATGCAGAACATGCATACATCCTTCAGTGAAAAGTATTAGAGTGGGTGAAGAAAGAAAGAAATCAGAATGTTCTCACGCATAGACTTTTAAAGGTTCATGAGCAATGCAGTGAAGTGTTAGGTAAAGAGAATAAGGTGTTTGGGTGCATTTATAGGACAATTGACTATAAGTCAAAGCATATTATCTTGTTCTTGTATAAGACCTTGTTCAGGCCTCAATTTGAATACTGTGTGCTGTTTTGGTCTCCTTACATGGTGAGTGATACTGAGGCTTTGGATGGGTACAGAAGTGGATGACTAAATTAATAGCCAGTTTGAACAAAGAACAAAGAAAATTACAGCACAGGAACAGGCCCTTCGGCCCTCCAAGCCTGCGCCGATCCAGATCCTCTATCTAAACATGTCGCCTATTTTCTAAGGGTCTGTATCTCTTTGCTTCCTGCCCATTCATGTAGCTGTTTAGATACATCTTAAAAGACGCTATCGTGCCCGCGTCTACCACCTCCGCTGGCAACGCGTTCCAGGCACCCACCACCCTCTGCGTAAAGAACTTTCCACGCATATCCCCCCTAAACTTTTCCCCTCTCACTTTGAACTCGTGATTGAATCCCCCACTCTGGGGAAAAAGCTTCTTGCTATCCACCCTGTCTATACCTCTCATGATTTTGTACACCTCAATCAGGTCCCCCCTCAACCTCCGTCTTTCTAATGAAAATAATCCCAATCTACTCAACCTCTCTTCATAGTGAGCGCCCTCCATACCAGGCAACATCCTGGTGAACCTCCTCTGCACCCTCTCCAAAGCATCTACATCCTTTTGGTAATGTGGCAACCAGAACTGCACGCGGTATTCCAAATGTGGCCGAACCAAAGTCTTATACAACTGTAGCATGACCTGCCAACCCTTGTCCTCAATACCCCGTCAGATGAAGGAAAGCATGCTGTATGCCTTCTTGACCACTCTATTGACCTGCGTTGCCACCTACAGGGAACAATGGACCTGAACACCCAAATCTCTCTGGACATCAATTTTCCCCAGGACTTTTCCATTTACTGTATAGTTCACTCTTGACTTGGATCTTCCAAAATGCATCACCTCGCATTTGCCCTGATTGAACTCCATCTGCCATTTCTCTGCCCAACTCTCCAATCCATCTATATTCTGCTGTATTCTCTGACAGTCCCCTTCACTATCTGCTACTCCACCAATCTTAGTGTCATCTGCAAACTTGCCAATCAGACCACCTATACTTTCCTCCAAATCATTTATGTATATCACAAACAACAGTGGTCCCAGCACGGATCCCTGTGGAACACCACTGGTCACACGTCTCCATTTTGAGAAACTCCCTTCCACTGCTACTCTCTGTCTCCTGTTGCCCAGCCAGTTCTTTATCCATCTAGCTAGTGCACCCTGGACCCCATGCGACTTCACTTTCTCCATCAGCCTACCATGGGGAACCTTATCAGACGCCTTACTGAAGTCCATGTATATGACATCTACAGCCCTTCCCTCATCAATCAACTTTGTCACTTCCTCAAAGAATTCTATTAAGTTGGTAAGACATGACCTTCCCTGCACAAAACCATGTTGCCTATCACTGATAAGCCCATTTTCTTCCAAATGGGAATAGATCCTATCCCTTAGTATCTTCTCCAGCAGCTTCCCTACCACTGACGTCAGGCTCACCGGTCTATAATTACCTGGATTATCCCTGCTACCCTTCTTAAACAAGGGGACAACATTAGCAATTCTCCAGTCCTCCGGGACCTCACCCGTGTTTAAGGATGCTGCAAAGGTATCTGTTAAGGCCCCAGCTATTTCCTCTCTCGCTTCCCTCAGTAACCTGGGATAGATCCCATCCGGACCTGGGGGCTTGTCCACCTTAATGCCTTTTAGAATACCCAACACTTCCTCCCTCCTTATGCCGACTTGACCTAGAGTAATCAAACATCTGTTCCTAACCTCAACATCCGTCATGTCCCTCTCCTCGGTGAATACCGATGCAAAGTACTCGTTTAGAATCTCACCCATTTTCTCTGACTCCACGCATAACTTTCCTCCTTCGTCCTTGAGTGGGCCAATCCTTTCTCTAGTTACCCTCTTGCTCCTTATATATGAATAAAAGGCTTTGGGATTTTCCTTAACCCTGTTTGCTAAAGATATTTCATGACCCCTTTTAGCCCTCTTAATTCCTCGTTTCAGATTGGTCCTACATTCCCGATATTCTTTCAAAGCTTCATCTTTCTTCAGCCTCCTAGACCTTATGTATGCTTCCTTTTTCCTCTTAGCTAGTTTCACAATTTCACCTGTCATCCATGGTTCCCTAATCTTGCCATTTCTATCCCTCATTTTCACAGGAACATGTCTCTCCTGCACGCTAATCAACCTCTCTTTAAAAGCCTCCCACATATCAAATGTGGATTTACCTTCAAACAGCTGCTCCCAATCTACATTCCCCAGCTCCTGCCGAATTTTGGTACAGTTGGCCTTCCCCAAATTTAGCACTCTTCCTTTAGGACCACTCTCGTCTTTGTCCATGAGTACTCTAAAACTTACGGAATTGTGATCACTATTCCCAAAGTAGTCCCCTACTGAAACGTCAACCACCTGGCCGGGCTCATTCCCCAACACCAGGTCCAGTATGGCCCCTTCCCAAGTTGGACTATTTACATACTACTCTAGAAAACCCTCCTGGATGCTCCTTACAAATTCTGCTCCATCTAGACCTCGAACACTAAGTGAATCCCAGTCAATGTTGGGAAAATTAAAATCTCCTATCACCACCACCCTGTTGCTCCTACATCTTTCCATAATCTGTTTACATATTTGTACCTCTATCTCACGCTCGCTGTTGGGAGGCCTGTAGTACAGCCCCAACATTGTTACCGCACCCTTCCTATTTCTGAGTTCTGCCCATCTTGCCTCACTGCTCGAGTCCTCCATAGTGCCCTCCTTCAGCACAGCTGTGATATCCTCTTTGTCCAGTAATGCAACTCCTCCACCCCTTTTACCGCCCTCTCTATCCTGCCTGAAGCATCGATATCCTGGGATATTTAGTTGCCAATCATGCCCTTCCCTCAACCAAGTCTCAATAATAGCAATAACATCATACTGCCAGGTACTAATCCAAGCCCTAAGTTCATCTGCCTTACCTACTACACTTCTTGCATTAAAACAAATGCACCTCAGACCACCAGTCCCTTTGCGTTCATCATCTGCTCCCTGTCTACTCTTTCCCTTAGTCACGCTGACTTCATTATCTAGTTCCTTACAGGCTTTAGTTACTACCTCCTTACTGTCCACTGACCTCCTCACTGTCCACTGACCTCCTCATTTGGTTCCCATCCCCCTGCCACATTAGTTTAAACCCTCCCCAACAGCGATAGGAAAAGCACCCCCAAGGACATTGGTTCCAGTCCGGCCCAGGTGTAGACCGTCCAATTTGTAATAGTCCCACCTCCCCCAGAACCGGTCCCAATGTCCCAAAAATCTGAACCCCTCCCTCCTGCACCATCTCTCAAGCCACGCATTCATCCTGACTATTCTTTCATTTCTACTCTGACTATCACGTGGCACTGGTAGCAATCCTGAGATTACTACCTCTGAGGTCCTACTTTTTAACTTGGCTCCTAACTCCCTAAATTCTGCTTGTAGGACCTCATCCCGTTTTTTACCTATATCATTGGTGCCTATGTGCACAACGACAACTGGCTGTTCACCCTCCCGTTTCAGACTGTTCTGCAGCCGATCTGAGACATCCCTGACCCGTGCACCTAAGAGGCAACATACCATTCGGGAGTCTCGTTTCCGACCACAGAACCGCCTATCTACTCCCCTTACAATCGAATCCCCTATGACTATAGCCCTTCCACTCTTTTCCCCGCCCTTCTGAACAGCAGAGCCAGCCACGGTGCCATGAACCTGGCTACTGCTACCTTCCCCTGGTGAGCCATCTCCCTCAACAGTATCCAAAACGGTATACCTGTTTTGGAGGGAGATGACCGCAGGGAACACCTGCGCTGCCTTCCTGCTCTTTCTCTGCCTTTTGGTCACCCATTCCCTTTCTCCCTCAGTAATCCTAATCTGCGGTGTGACCAATTCGCTAAACGTGCTATCCACGACCTCCTCAGCATCGCGGATGCTCCAAAGTGAGTCCATCCGCAGCTCCAGAGCCGTCATGCGGTCTAACAAGAGCTGCAGCTGGACACACTTCCAGCAGGTGAAGGAATCAGGGACATCAGCCGTGTCCCTGAGCTCCCACATTGAGCAAGATGAGCATAACACGGGTCTGAGATCTCCTGCCATTTTTAATCTTAAGCTTAACTTAGTCTTAACTTAGATAAATGAAAAAGGAACGAAAAATTTTTACCAATCACACGAAAAAAAAAAATAGGAAAAGCCTTACCTTATCTGCACACCACCGAGTCCTTTTTTTTTGGTTAGATGAGCAGGGCGGGTGGGAGACACTACAGGTGTAGTGTGTCGGGTTCAGCCGCTGCCCAAATATATAGGACTTAACTTACCCAGCTGCCACCTCGCTCTCCCTGTCGCCGCTGCAAAAAGAAACTGCCAAAACAAAAAGGTAAGTTTATATAAGTTGTAAACTCACTTACCCAGCTGCCACCTCGCTCTCCCTGTCGCCGCTGCAAAAAGAAGAATCTGTGTTAAGATTGGCTAAAAGAACTGGGACTCTACACTTTAGAGAAGCGTAGATTTAGAGCTGATTTGATCAAGATTTATAAGATTATATTGTGTTTGAATATACAGTTTGTTCCAATTAAATAGGTTGTGGAGGGCACTGTTTTAAGTTGCATAAGGGCAGATCTAGGTTGAAGTCAGGAGGTTGATTTCTTCCCAGATAATAGTGGTACAGGCTGCCACCTTGTGCAGAGGATGCCGTTTCGCTGCTTCAAGCAAGAGCTGGACCTGTTTCTGGCTGAGGTGGAGATCATCTCATAGGAAAGATAGGTATTATATACCATTATCAGGGCCAGAGTGAACTGCTGAACTAATTTCATAATATGATTAAGCAAAGTCAACACAAATTTATGAAAGAGAAATTGTGTTTGACAAATCTGTTGGAGTTTTTTGATGATGTAACTAGTAAGATGGATAAGGGGGAACCTGTGGATGTAGTGTATTTGGATTTTCAAAAAGCATTCATTAAGGTAAAGAAAGAAAAAAAAGGGCTTGCATTTATGTAGCACCTTTCACGACCACTGGATCTCTCAAAGCATTTTACAGCAATGAAATACTTTGGAAGTGTAGTCACTGTTGTAATCTAGGAAACCCGGCAGCCAATTTACGCACAGCAAGCTCCGACAAACAGCAATGTGATAAAAGCAAAATTACTGCAGATACTGGAAATCTGGCAGCGCCTGTGGTGAGAGAAACAAGATTAACATTTCAGGTCTGTGACCTTTCATAAGAACTGGCAAAGGTTAGAAGTGCAATAGTCTTTGAGCAAGTGAAAAGGAGGTGGGGGAAGAAGAACGAAAACCCACAGTGTATACTATATACAAGATGCACTGCATCAACTCACCACGCCGCCTTTGACAGCACCTTCCAAACCTGCAACTTTACCACCTAGAAGGCCAAGGGCATCGGACGCGTGGGAACACCAGCATCTGCAAGTTCCCCTCCAAGCCACACACCATCCTGACTTCGAACTATATCGCCATTCCTTCACTGTCGCTGGATCAAAATCCTGGAACTGCCTAAGCGCTGTGGGTGTAGCTGCACCAGATGGACTGCAGCGGTTCAAGAAAGCAGCTCACCACCACCTTGCCGAGGGCAATTAGGGATGGGCAACAAATGCTGGCCTGCCAGCGACACCCACATCCCATTTAACCTTTTTTAAAAACCTCCTGTTTTGGAGGGCCTCTGGTATGACCAGGCTCCTTCCATTGTCTGTGTCTTTCTTCAACAACCTCACATCTGTTTCGAACTTGTAGGCTGCTTTCCTGGTTGTTGTGCACCAGCTGTCTCTGTCAGCAACCCTCTGCTCCCATACTCGTCATTGTCAGCCAGAGAGAACTGTTTTCAGCTGCTCTTTGAAGCTTTTGCACAGTGCACCTCGATGTCGCTTACTGGAGCATAATTCACCATAAACCATTGCCTTTGGAATCCTTGGTGCATGACACATGTCCTGCCCGGCACAATTAGCATTGTAAGTGAATGCATTCAATGCTGGGCATATTGCCTCTGTTGAGGACATCATCGTTTGTGATGTCGTCCTGCCATCTGATGTTGATGGATTGAAGACAGCGTTGATGAAAGCTCTCCAGCAGTCACATTTCTTTTCTGTACAGACCCATGATTCTGACCCATTAAAGAGGGTGGTGATGACAACCTCTGTGTATACTTGAATTTTGGTAGGTGGGCAGTGAATGGTTTCGCTGGAGACGCTTAGAGAGGCAACCAAAGGAGCTGTTGGCCTTGGACAATCGATTTGTCTATGTCCTTGTTGACAGTGGCATCATTTGAAATAATGCTACCCAGATTTGTTTCCTGCAATACAACAGTGACTACACTTCCAAAAAAGTACTTCATTGACTTTAAAATGTTTGAGATATCTGTTGGTCATGAAAAGCGCTATATATAAATGCAAATCATTCTCGATAGATAAACTGTTCTACTGCATTGAGGTCTCTACTGTCAGTGCTGATCACTGGTGGATTTTAATTTCCTCGGGGCCATGGTTGGTACAGCACTTCTGTTTCCTTTAGCCTAATAGCAAGGCCAAAGGCATTTGTTGCCTAAAAGAAACAATGAGCTGCATTGCCTCCTCCATGTGTTCCAGAAGAGTGAAATCATCAGCAAACAGAAGCTCCACGATAAGCTTTTCTGTGATTTTGGTGTGTGCCAGTAGTCATCGCAGGTTGAAGAGACTGCCAGCTGTCAAGCCTGCCTTTGCCTCTTGAAGCATCATACTGAAGAAAATAGAGAAAAGGGTCGGTGCCGGAACACACCCTTGCTTAACACCATTGGAGACAGGGAAGCTGTCTGACAGGTCTCTATTCTGTTTAGCCTGGCCTTTCTGGCTTTCTATATTAAAGGGACTGTATAAATGAAAATAGTAGTTGTTGTTGCAGTCAAATGACATTTAATTTCAATAGGGAAGAGACAGTTGGCCACAAAGTGTTGCATTTCACTGACCAGTCAAAGTGCCCATGTTTTTAGATGAAATATCAGATCCCTGAATCATGATATGGATGAATTGGTTATTCTGGTCATTTGTGGGCCTATGCATGTTTCTGAATGTAGACTGTGAAATTCAAGCAGTTGTTCAGATTCTTGAGAAAATAATAAACATACCAGTAAAGGTTATTTTTCCTATCCTTGGTTTGTTGAGATAGTACAGTATTACAGTTTTAGAAGCACAACCTTTTCTTAAATGCCCTGGAGCTTTTTTGATGTTGGAGAGTTCTGTGTAATAGATCAAATGTTTTTTCCTGATCTAACAGAATAACATGAGTGAGGTGGATGCTCAAATGAGGGAACTCTCCAGTGTCCAAGGACATATGTGAGGTGGTCATGGCTGTAGAAGAATATTTGAAAACATTGATCAGTTGGTGCGAAAAATACCAAAAACTATCATCAGAAAGCTTGACTAAATTAAGGTAGTCAAGAAGGCATGCGGCATGCTTGCCTTCATCGGTCGGGGCATAGAGTATAAAAATAGGCAAGTCATGCTGCAACTGTACAGAACTTTAGTTAGGCCACACTTAGAATATTGCGTGCAGTTCTGGTCGCCACACTACCAGAAGGACGTGGAGGCTTTGGAGAGGGTACAGAAGAGGTTTACCAGAATGTTGCCTGGTCTGGAGGGCATCAGCTATGAGGAGAGGTTGGATAAACTCGGATTGTTTTCACTGGATCGACGGAGGTGGAGGGGCGACATGATAGAGGTTTACAAAGTTATAAGCGACATGGACAGAGTGGATAGTCAGAAGCTATTTCCCAGGATGGAAGAGTCAGTTACTAGGGGACATAGGTTTAAGGTGAGAGGGGCAAAGTTTAGAGGGGATGTGCGAGGCAAGTTCTTTACACAGAGGGTGGTGAGTGCCTGGAACTTGCTGCCGGGGGAGGTGGTGGAAGCAGGTACTATAGAGACGTTTAAGAGGCATCTTGACAAATATATGAATAGGATGGGAATAGAGGGATACGGTGCCCGGAAGTGCAGAAGGTTTTAGTTTAGGCAGGCATCAGGATCGGCGCAGGCTTGGAGGGCCGAATGGCCTGTTCCTGTGCTGTACTGTTCTTTGTTCTTTGAAAGGGAAGGTATGTGATAGGGCAGAGGGCAGGAGAGATTAAATGACAAAGATGTCACGGAACAAAGGCAAAAGGAATGCTAATAGTTGTATTAAAAGACGAGCATTAGTCCAGGGAGAGCGTTAATGACAGAATAATGAACAGCTCTGTCCAAAAGCAAAAACCTGATATAAAATAAAAAGGCAGTCATGCTCTGAAATTGTTGAACTCAATATTGAGTCCAGAGTGCCTAATCAGAAGATGAGGTGCTGTTCCTTGAGCTTATGTTGTGGTTTACTCGTACACTGCAGCAGGCCAAGGACAAAAATTTTGGCATGGGAGCAGGGTGGTGAATTAAAATGGCAAGCAACCGGAAGTTTGGGGTCATGCTTGCGGACTGAGCAGAGGTGTTCTGCAAAGCGGTCACACAATTTGCGTTTGGTCACACATCCACTGGCTCCCCCTCATCAACTCGACTGGTTACATCCTTGAAGAATTCTAGTAGATTTGTTAAGCATGATTTCCCTTTCGTAAATCCGTGCTGACTCTGCCGGATTCTACCACTGTTCTCTAAGTGCTCTGCTATAAAATCTTTGATAATGGACTCTAGAATTTTCCCCACTACCGACGTCAGCCTGACTGGTCCATAATTCCCTGCTTTCTCTCTACCTCCCTTTTTAAATAGTGGGGTTACATTAGCTACCCTCCAATCTGTAGGAACTGTTCCAGAGTCTATAGAATCTTGGAAGATGACCACCAATGCATCCACTATTTCTAGGGCCACTTCCTTAAGTACTCTGGGATGCATACCATCAGGCCCTGGGGATTATCAGCCTTCAATCCCATCAATTTCCCCAACACCATTTCTCTACTGATACTGGTATCCTTCAGCTCCTCTCTCTCACTAAGCTCTGTGTTCCCCAACATTTCTGGTATGATATTTGTGTCCTCCTTTGTGAAGACAGAACCAAAATATGCATTTAGTTGGTCAACCATTTCTTTGTTCCCCGTAATAAATTCCCCTGTTTCTGAATGTAAGGAACCTAGATTTGTCTTCACTAATCTTTTTCTCTTCACATACCTATATAAACAAGTTTTTATGTTCCCCACAAGCTTGCTTTCGTACTCTATTTTCCCCTTCTTAATCAATCCCTTGGTCCTCCTTTGCTGAATTCTAAACTGCTCCCAATCCTCAGGTCTGTTTTTTCTGGCAGATTTATATGCTGCTTCCTTGAATCTAATGCTATCTCTAATTTCCCTTGTAAGCCATGGTTTGGCTACCTTCCCAGTTTTACTTCTGCACCAGACAGAGACAAGCAATTGTTGCAGTTCATCCGTGCGCTCTTTAAATGTTTGCCATTGCCTATCCACCGCCATCCCTTTAAGTAACGTTTCCCAATCCATCACGGCCAACTCGCACCTCATACCTTCGTAGTTTCCTTTACTAAAATTCAGGACCCTTGTCTCAGAATCAACTACGTCACTCTTCATCTTGATGGTGAATTCTATCATATTATGGTCGCTCGTCCCCAAGGGGTCTCGCACCACTAGATTGTCAATTATTCCTCTCTCATTACACAATACCCAGTCTAGAATGGCCTGTTGTCTAGTTGGTTCCTCAACGTATTGGTCCAGAAAACCATCCCGGATACACTCCAAGAATTCCTCCTCTACGGTATTGTGACTAATTTGATTTGTCCAATCTATATGCAGATTAAAGTCACCCATAATTACAGATGTTCCTTTATCGCATGCGTCTCTAATTTCCTGTTTAATGCCATTCCCAACATCACCGCGACAGTTTGGGGGTCTATATACAGCCCCCACAAACGTTTTTTGCCCCTTAGTGTTTCTCATCTCTACCCATACAGATCCCACATCGCCAGAGGTAATATCTTTTCTCACTATTGCGTAAATTTCCTCTTTAATCAGCAATGCAACTCCACCACCTTTTGCTTTATGTCTGTCCTTCCTAAATACTGAATACCCCTGGATGAATAGCTTGATCGGCTGCAGAACATTCTGAAGGGGGAGGGTGAACAGCCAGTTGTCGTTGTGCACATAGGCACCAATGATATAGGTAAAAAACGGGATGAGGTCCTACAAGCAGAGTTTAGGGAGTTAGGAGCCAAGTTAAAAAGTAGGACCTCAGAGGTAGTAATCTCAGGATTGCTACCAGTGCCACGTGATAGTCAGAGTAGAAATGAAAGAATTGTCAGGATGACTGCGTGGCTTGAGAGATGGTGCAGGAGGGAGGGGTTCAGATTTTTGGGACATTGGGACCGGTTCTGGGGGAGGTGGGACTATTACAAATTGGATGGTCTACACCTGGGCCGGACTGGAACCAATGTCCTTGGGGGTGCTTTTGCTAACGCTGTTGGGGAGAGTTTAAACTAATGTGGCAGGGGGGGATGGGAACCAAATGAGGTCAGTTGACAGTAAGGAGGTAGTAACTAAAGCCTGTAAGGAACTAGAGAATGAAGTAAGTGTGACTAAGGGGAAGAGTAGGCAGGGAGCAGATGATGAATGCAAAGGGACTGGTGATCTGAGGTGCATTTGTTTTAATGCAAGAAGTGTAGTAGGTAAGGCAGATGAACTTAGGACTTGGATTAGTACCTGGGAGTATGATGTTATTGCTATTACTGAGACTTGGTTGAGGGAAGGGCATGATTGGCAACTAAATATCCCAGGATATCGATGCTTCAGGCGGGATAGAGAGGGAGGTAAAAGGGGTGGAGGAGTTGCATTACTGGTCAAAGAGGATATCACAGCTGTGCTGAAGGAGGGCACTATGGAGGACTCGAGCAGTGAGGCAATATGGGCAGATCTCAGAAATAGGAAGGGTGCGGTAACAATGTTGGGGCTGTACTACAGGCCTCCCAACAGCGAGCGTGAGATAGAGGTACAAATATGTAAACAGATTATGGAAAGATGTAGGAGCAACAGGGTGGTGGTGATAGGAGATTTTAATTTTCCCAACATTGACTGGGATTCACTTAGTGTTCGAGGTCTAGATGGAGCAGAATTTGTAAAGAGCATCCAGGAGGGTTTTCTAGAGTAGTATGTAAATAGTCCAACTCGGGAAGGCGCCATACTGGACCTGGTGTTGGGGAATGAGCCCGGTCAGGTGGTTGAAGTTTCAGTAGGGGGCTACTTTGGGAATAGTGATCACAATTCCGTAAGCTTTAAAATACTCATGGACAAAGACGAGAGTGGTCCTAAAGGAAGAGTGCTAAATTGGGGGAAGGCCAACTATACCAAAATTCGGCAGGAGCTGGGAAATGTAAATTCGGAGCAGCTGTTTGAAGGTAAATCCACATGTGATATGTGGGAGGCTTTTAAACAGAGGTTGATTAGCGCGCAGGAGAGACATGTTCCTGTGAAAATGAGGGATAGAAATGGCAAGATTAGGGAACCATGGATGACAGGTGAAATTGTGAGATTAGCTAAGAGGAAAAAGGAAGCATACATAAGGTCTAGGAGGCTGAAGAAAGATGAAGCTTTGAAAGAATATCGGGAATGTAGGACCAATCTGAAACGAGGAATTAAGAGGGCTAAAAGGGGTCATGAAATATCTTTAGCAAACAGGGTTAAGGAAAATCCCAAAGCCTTTTATTCATATATAAGGAGCAAGAGGGTAACTAGAGAAAGGATTGGCCCACTCAAGGACAAAGGAGGAAAGTTATGCGTGGAGTCAGAGAAAATGGGTGAGATTCTAAACGAGTACTTTGCATCGGTATTCACCGAGGAGAGGGACATAACGGATGTTGAGGTTAGGAACAGATGTTTGATTACTCTAGGTCAAGTCGGCATAAGGAGGGAGGAAGTGTTGGGTATTCTAAAAGGCATTAAGGTGGACAAATCCCCAGGTCCGGATGGGATCTATCCCAGGTTACTGTGGGAAGCGAGAGAGGAAATAGCTGGGGCCTTAACAGATATCTTTGCAGCATCCTTAAACACGGGTGAGGAACCGGAGGACTGGAGAATTGCTAATGTTGTCCCCTTGTTTAAGAAGGGTAGCAGGGATAATCCAGGTAATTATAGACCGGTGAGCCTGACGTCAGTGGTAGGGAAGCTGCTGGAGAAGATACTGAGGGATAGGATCTATTCCCATTTGGAAGAAAATGGGCTTATCAGTGATAGGCAACATGGTTTTGTGCAGGGAAGGTCATGTCTTACCAACTTAATAGAATTCTTTGAGGAAGTGACAAAGTTGATTGATGAGGGAAGGTCTGTAGATGTCATCTACATGGACTTCAGTAAGGCGTTTGATAAGGTTCCCCATGGTAGGCTGATGGAGAAAGTGAAAGCGCATGGGGTCCAAGGTGTGCTTGCTAGATGGATAAAGAACTGGCTGGGCAACAGGAGACAGAGAGTAGCAGTGGAAGGGAGTTTCTCAAAATGGAGACGTGTGACCAGTGGTGTTCCACAGGGATCTGTGCTGGGACCACTGTTGTTTGTGATATACATAAATGATTTGGAGGAAAGTATAGGTGGTCTGATTAGCACGTTTGCAGACGACACTAAGATTGGTGGAGTAGCAGATAGTGAAGGGGACTGTCAGAGAATACAGCAGAATATAGATAGATTGGAGAGTTGGGCAGAGAAATGGCAGATGGAGTTCAATCAGGGCAAATGCGAGGTGATGCATTTTGGAAGATCCAATTCAAGAGTGAACTATACAGTAAATGGAAAAGTCCTGGGGAAAATTGATGTACAGAGAGATTTGGGTGTTCAGGTCCATTGTTCCCTGAAGGTGGCAACGCAGGTCAATAGAGTGGTCAAGAAGGCATACGGCATGCTTTCCTTCATCGGACGGGGTATTGAGTACAAGAGTTGGCAGGTCATGTTACAGTTGTATAGGACTTTGGTTCGGCCACATTTGGAATACTGCGTGCAGTTCTGGTCGCCACATTACCAAAAGGATGTGGATGCTTTGGAGAGGGTGCAGAGGAGGTTCACCAGGATGTTGCCTGGTATGGAGGGCGCTAGCTATGAAGAGAGGTTGAGTAGATTGGGATTATTTTCATTAGAAAGACGGAGGTTGAGGGGGGACCTGATTGAGGTGTACAAAATCATGAGAGGTATAGACAGGGTGGATAGCTAGAAGTTTTTTCCCAGAGTGGGGGATTCAATTACTAGGGGACACGAGTTCAAAGTGAAAGGGGAAAAGTTTAGGGGTGATATGCGTGGAAAGTTCTTTACGCAGAGGGTGGTGGGTGCCTGGAACGCGTTGCCAGCGGAGGTGGTAGACGCGGGCATGATAGTGTCTTTTAAGATGTATCTAGACAGATACATGAATGGGCAGGAAGCAAAGAGATACAGACCCTTAGAAAATAGGCGACATGTTTAGATAGAGGATCTGGATCGGCGCAGGCTTGGAGGGCCGAAGGGCCTGTTCCTGTGCTGTAATTTTCTTTGTTCTTTTGTTCTTTGTTCTTGAAACAGAATCAGCACGAGATATTCTGAATGGTTACATACTCCAATAATAGAATTAGTTACTTTCACATCCTCAGATCATCCCAAATCACTTTTCAATCACTAATATTTTTGATGTGTGATCATTTTTATTATGTTGAGAAATTTGCATCCACTTTGCACATTCCAAGGTTGCATGACTGCAGTGCGATTTTTGGTAATATTCATTGAGGAGTAAATGTTGACCAGAACACTGGAAGAGATCTTCAAGTAGTATATGGGAATTTTTATGTTCACCTGAACAGGCAGGCAGAGCATTTGGTTTAACATGTTGTTTGATGGCACTTAGGCCAGTGGCGCACTCTCAGTACTGCATATAGTGTCTACCTAAAAAATAAATTGTGCCCAAGTGGGGCTTAGATCCACAATCTTCTGACTTAGCCAGAAGTGTAATCGCTGAGCCAAGCTGATATTTGTATTCAAAAGGGAAAAACCTCACATTCTCTATAGTTAATCCAGACTGCTTGACTATCATACCAAAGGTGTCTGAAAAATGACATATATGTTTATAGGATAGTTGATGGTACAGAAGAAGTAAATACAGCGAATGACTTTAAACTAAATTGTGGGAGGTCAAGGTACCAGAGTGAGGGATATCTCATTGATAATGCTACTAAAGCGATCAATAATTCAAATGTGTGCAGTGATGAAAAACCAATTGGGGAAAAAAAAAGTCAAATCAAGCATGATTTTTCCCTTTATTTGCTCATTGAATGGTGTTGGGATACTTATAACTTTTAATTTACTCTGACTTGGATTCAGAAAGTCAATGTAAATTATCAAATTTGCAAACCAGGAGGGCAGTGCAATCTGAAGAGGGAGATTGAGAATTACAAGATAGCCAAAGTAACAATGGCAAATGAAATTTAATATGAAGAAGTATAAAATGCTCCACAGAGGAATAAAAAAAATGAGTGACGTAAATAGTCAATAATTGGTGCGATATACCTTAAGATGGAGCTTAAAGTGATCTAAGTAGACTCAACACATCTGCTCACTACATAGCAGCAATCAAGAAAGCAGATAGAATGTTAAGCTTCAGCAAACTTAGTTATGTTTGAGAAATTGCTCTGTTCAGACCACACATTGAATAAGTACTGCAATTAGGTCTAGGTGCCGAGATACAATGATGGCATTCAAGTCCCAGAAGCAGTTCAGAGAAAAGCCTCTCGCTTGATCCCTCATGTTAAAAGATCAAGGTATGCAGAAGCAAACAATGGATGAACTTGAGCTTTTAAGCCTTGAAAAGAGGTGAACAAGCTAAAATGGTGTAGAAAAGGTGGATTTGGAATTTAACTTCAAAGTAAACTGTAGCAGTGGGACAAGGAGTGCAGGTTAAAACTAGTAAAAGGCAGCAAGTTCTTTTTCACAAGAAGAGCGGCGCAGTGGCTAGCACTGCAGCCTCACAGCTCCAGTGACCCGGGTTTGGTTCTGGCTACTGCCTGGGCAGAGTTTGTGTTTTCTCCCTGCTCTGGTTTCCTTCCACATGCCTAAGACCTGCGGGTTGATAGGTAAGTTGGCCATTGTAAAAAAAAAAAATTGCCCCTAGTGTAGGTAGGTGGTAGGAGAATTGCGGGAAGGTGGGGAAGTGAGAGGGGAAAAATGGGATTAACGTAGGATTAGGATAAATGGGTCGGCGCGGACTTGGGCTGAAGGGCCTGTTTCGGTGCTATATCTCTCTATGACTCTAAGAGTAATCAACACGTGGAATGGACTCCCAGCTAGGATGATGGAAGCAACAAGTTTGGAATCATAGTTGGATACCTTGATGGGGAAAAATAAAACCTTTTTGGATGGATGTGCTAAGGTAGGCCTAATTGCCTTCCTAGTATAAATCTAATTTGCGATAGGAAAATAGGAACAGTAGCTCCTTGAGCCTATTCTGCCAATCAGTTACATCATGACTGATTTGTATCTTAACTCCATCTACCTGCCTTACAACTTGAAGTGCATAAAAGCAAATGAATATTTTGACTTTTGGAGAAGGAGATTTTCTTTGTCATTTTTAATCACAATTCAATATATAGCTGTACTTAGGTTGGATAGTGACCGTTCTGAAAGGAGAATGAAATGGGGTGTAGAAAATTGGAATATGTCTATTTAATAAAACAGTTTGTGAAAATTGTTAAGTGGTTAATGCTTTATAGTCCAAAACTTAAGAAAACATTGGGCTGTTCTTTGTAAACCTGCCAAGTCAGCAACAGTTGGACACTTCCTGCAATCTTCCCCATAGATTTTGCAAGTGTCAGAGTCACCAAAGAAGCTGCTGTAGTATAAAGAGCATTCTGGCAAACCCAAAAATAGACAGCGTTGATATTTTAGGCTGCATCCCCATAGAGAGGCACAAATAATAAGATAGCTACCCCCTATTTGTATTATTTTGACAGGTCTTGTTCATTTTCTTTTAGCTGTGTATGATCGGATGCGTGCCGACCAGAAGAAATGTGGGAAGGCAGCCTGGGCCATGGCAGTAGAGAGGATGGAAAAGCTTCGGTATGCAGTTGCAAAGGAAACACTACAGCTGATGCGAGCGAAAGAGATCTGCCTGGAGCAGAAAAAGCGGGCACTTAAAGATGACGTATGTTTATAGCATTACAACATTGATGTACATAAAAGTAAATAAATATTGTGAATAAAATGTAAGGAGGAGAAATTAGATTTTCCTGGGATCTATAGTCAGTGATTCCAATGTCTGTGTGCCATGAAAGCATAATTTTTGGTCTAATAGCGAAACCATATCACTCTTAAAATATAGAGAGTTATGAAACTATGAAGTGAATGATGTAAAGGATACAACTATGTCAAACAATGGGACATAATAAAGATGTGGTCATGATCAGAGACGTTAATATGATTGTTGGTTGAAACCAGCTTTGTCTGATCAGTGGGGAAAAGCAGTAAAATCTGATTGAAACAGGGAGAACTTGATGCAAATTTGTATTTAAAACTGATGATTTCAACATTTGAAGTGAACGTAATTTTGCTAGAATGTGCGTTGTCTGCTCAATTCAACAGTGATTGTTAACCCTGATATGATTACCAGGATGGCTGATAATGTTCAGCAGTTATTCATTCTCAATACATTTGTGATGCTTTTATATGCAGTCTTTCCCTGAAACATAAAAGTGTGCATCTGGAAACTTGTGTATTTGCCCTATGTTTACTTGCTGAGTTTATCTAGTTTGATTGAGGACAGCGCTATGAATGTTGGATTCACATTATTTGCGTGCCCCACCCTCCCCACTGCAGCTTTGCAAATAATGAACAATGTAATGTAAAATGTACCATTCTTACCTGTTTACTTTTTCTCCTCTAAAACAGATGCAGAGCCTTCAGAGTGGCACAGATGCCATAGCACGGCTGGACCGGCTGGAGGCTGACTATTACGACATGCAGCTTCAGTTGTATGAGGTGCAGTTTGAGATCCTGAAATGTGAGGAGCTACTGTTAACAGCACAACTTGAAAGCATTAAGAGGCTCATTGCAGGTGTGGTGGAAAGTGGTTTTTAACTCAGTTTTGTGCAGGAGAAGTAAAGTGATTCAAGTAGGTTGAGAGCCATCTTGATGTCTATCCTTTGTTTCTCTTCATGCTGGCACTGCTTTTTCTAATAATTATATTAACTTTGTTAGTATGTTGGAGCACAAATTTCATGAAGTGTAAGTACATAGATTTGTTTTCTGCAGGCCCCACACCTCTGAATTCATCATTGTTGATTTGCTGTGGGAAAACATCCTTCCCCTCCGTGCAGAGAGCAAAAAGAAAGTGTAGTTTTAACCACACCTCTGTTGCCCATCTCCTGAAGCCAAAGGCTTGGGCACAGTCTGCTTGCCTGCTTATCTCCAGCTACTGGAAGTACCAGACCTGGCAAGACAGATGGTGAGATAAAAGAGGGGACACTGCAAGATTCTTCTACCTTGAAAAATAAACCAATTTTTTGTGTTAGTGAATATAACAATGAGGATGTACCATGTAAAATGAGATATGTTCTCTATTCTGAGTCACAATTGATGACCTATAACACACAATCTCAATTAAATAGTTCAGGTGATCAATATAATTAGAATATATAGTCTGTCAAAATTATTACACTTACTATCTTCTATTAATATTTGTATAATATTCAGAAACAAATTATGTAACTATAAAAGTAATATGTGTATGCTTTGATATGCCAGAGGTGCCATTTTAAGATGATATTTTTCAAAGTTAGTGAAGTCAAACTTTATATGAAGAGAAGCTAAAGCAAATCGGAAAATTGAATTGAATCCATTTTGGTAGAAGGAATAGATGGGCAGAGTATTTCTTAAATGGTAAGAGATTAGAAAGTGTAGATGTACAAAGGGACCTGGGTGTCCTCGTCAATAAGTCACTGAAAGCTAACATGCAGGTGCAGCAAGCAGTTAAAAAATGTAATGGTATGTTTGCCTTTATTGCAAGAGGATTTGAGTACAGGAGTAGTGAAGTCTTGCTTCAGTTGTATAGAACCTTGGTTAGACCGCATCTCGAGTACTGTGTGCAGTTTTGGTTGCCTTACCTTAGGAAGGATATTATTGCCATAGAGGGAGTGCAACGAAGGTTCAGCAGAGTTGTTCCTGGGATGGCGGGACTGTCCTATGAAGAGAGATTGGGGAATCTGGGGCTGTATTCTCTAGAGTTTCACAGAATGAGAGGTAATCTCATTGAAATCTACAAAATGCTTAAAGGGATAGACAGGGTAGATGCAGGTAAGGTGTTTCCCTTGGTTGGGGAGTCTATAACCAGTGGTCATAATTTCAAAATAAGGGGGAAGCCACTTAGTACAGAGATGAGGGGAAATTTCTTTACTCAGAGGGTTGTGAATCTTTGGAATTCTCTACCCCAGAGGGCTGTGGAAGCTCAGTCATTGAGTATGTTTAAAGCAGAGATTGACAGATTTCTAAATACAAATGACAGAAAGGGATGTGGGGATTGTGTGCGAAAAAGGCATTGAAGTGGAAGATCAACCATGATCTATTAGAATGGCAGAGCGAGCTCGACGGGCTGAATGGCATACTCCTGTTCCTATGAAAAAATGGGCCCTGGAAATGGTTTTACAATTTTGTTAGGAGAATCTGGTTTTCAGGCCAACTTCAAGGTTTATAAAGAATAGTCCTGCTAGTTTTCTTGATAGTGCAACTTTGGCAGTTATACTTGGAGGGTCTTGAGCTCATCAAATTTATACCGGTTTCCCTTCTGCTTTTGTATGTTTTCACTACTTTCCACAATATGATTGTACACATAACAAGAAATAATAGGAAGTATTGTTTTAGTTCTTTGGCGGCTTTTCGGGAATAGCTGTGAAGCAGAAGTCAGTCGAAAACCCTGTTCGGAGAATGTGAAGGGCTGGTGGAAAAAAAATCTACTACAAAAGCTTGCATTCTATTGGCACCTTTAACGTAGAAAAATGTCCTTGGGTTATTTGCATAATCAGACAAAAATTGAAACCAAACCAAAGAAGGAGACATTGAGAGCTTGATCAAAGGAAGAGGTGTTATGGAACATTTTAAAGGAGGAGAGAGAGATGTGGAGAGGCAGAGTGGTTTAGAGAAGGAATTCCAGAGTTTGATGCCTAGCCAGCCAAAAGTATGAATGCAAGAATTTGGGGATGTACAAGAGGCCACAATTGGTGGAACACTATTCTTGGAGGGTTGTAGGGCTGGAGGAGGTTGCAGAGATAGGGATGGGTGAGGCCGTGGATGGATTTGAACACTGGATGTTGGTGGACTGGAACCCAGTGTGGGTCAGTGAGCACAGGTGCAATAGTTACATGGGACTTGGTGCAAGTTAGTATGTGTGCAGCAGAGTTTTGGATGATAGGAGGCTGGGCAGGAAAGCATTGGAATATTCCAGTCCAGAGGTAATAAAAACATGGATGAGGGTTTCAACAGCAGGTGGGTCGAGGTAGAGGTAGAAACACGTTATGTTGAGATATAAGTCAGCAGTCTTGATGCACAGAATATACCAATGAAATCTCACCTAAGGGTCAAATAGGATGCTGAGGTCACCTACAACCTAGTTCAGCCTGAGATAGTGGCCAGAGAGGGGATGCGAACTGGTGACCAGAATGGAGTTTCTGGCAGAGGCTGAGACGATGGCTTCGATTTTCCCAAGATAATTTCTAATGCCAGAGAGGCAGGGTGGCAGTGGGGGACAATGGATCAGTGTTCATATCATGCCCCCAATCAGTACCCAGGCATCCCTGGGGAAGCAAATGATCCTACCAGCAGACAGAATTCCAAGAGAAAGTTAAAGGACTCCGAAAGAGACCCCTTGCGGAATCTCAGTCACCCCAGAACCACCAGTCTCAACACACAGCCCTTTGGCTTTATGGCACTAGGGCATGCTCTCCGAATCTTACAACTTAATGTTGAGAGCATATCGGCTGCCAAGTGAAACCTCATTGAATGTCTTGCCACCCAACACTCCATCAACATCATTTGCCTACAAGAGACCCATATTAGAACTGAAGAAGCAGGTCTCTATTACATCAAAGACTTTGACCTACTGTGCTACTCCCTTCATGCTAAACACGGCTGTGCCACTTATGTCCGATCCGACATTGCAGTTACAGCCGCCCTGTCATCAACCACATTCTGTGACACCATTCAAGTTGGCAGTTTCCATATTGCAAACATGTACAAGCCTCCACGTGCCAGCTGGGAACAGCAAGTTCTGCCAATACTACCTCACACAGCCACCTACATGGGAGACTTCAACAGCCGCCACACTGACTGGGGTTACTCAGTACCAGACAGAGATGGTGAACAGCTCCTAGAGTGGGTCTCCAGAAACGACCTCACCATCATACATGACCCCAAGCAACGGGGAACGTTCCATTCAGTCAGATGGGGTCGGAAATGCTCACCTGACCTGTGCTGGGTCCATTCCCTTGATGGTCACCCTCAACCAGCACAGTGCCTAGTCCTGGATGACTTCCAACATAGTCAACACAGGCCACTGCTCATTAACATTGGCCTTTGCCTTCCAGTCATCAGCAGTGCAAGGAAGATGCGATGGAACTTCTGTGAAGCAGATTGGCGAAAATACTGCGAGACCTTGGATAGCACCATTGTAACTATACCTATCTATAATATATCGATGGAAGAATCATATATGCGCTTTTGTGGTGTCATTCACAAGGCTGCTTGCACAGCCAACCCTCGTGGCTACTGACCCATCTACGTCCCATCTTTGTTGCAGAGAGCGGAGCACTCCTAAAGGAATATGAATCATCTGGTGATCCTGATATAGCAGACCACCTCATCAGGTCTCTCAATGCTGCGCGCCGCGCCAGATGGGAGGAGACGACAGTAGGGCTTAATTTCGCTCATTCCAGTCGGGACTGCTGGAGCCTGATACGCCGCCTTGGAGCAGCTCAAAAATCACCTGTACTAAACTGCCCATTAGTCACCCTGAACCAAATTGCTATCATCTGCTCCATGTAGCGAGGGCAGTGTTGGAAAAGAAAACAAAATGCATTATATGTAATGAACTGAAAAACAACCCCAATAACATGCAGAGCATGGTAGTCCTCATCCCTTCAAGATCACAGAACTGGAAAAAGCATTAAAGGGCCTGAGATGTGGCAAAGCAGCGGATTATGACAACATTGCACCATTGGGGTGGTACAGTGGCGCAGTGGTTAACACTGCAGCCTCACAGCTCCAGGGACCCAGGTTCGATTCTGGGTACTGCCTGTGCGGAGTTTGCAAGTTCTCCCTGTGACCGCGTGGGCTTTCGCCGGGTGCTCCGGTTTCCTCCCACAGCCAAAGACTTGCAGGCTGATAGGTAAATTGGCCATTGTAAATTGCCCCTAGTGTAGGTAGGTGATATGGGATTACTGCAGGGTTAGTATAAATGGGTGGTTGTTGGTCGGCACAAACTCGGTGGGCCGAAGGGCCTGTTTCAGTGCTGTATCTCTAAATAAAAAAAAAAGTCTTGAAGCAACTTGGCCCCTGTGCTCGTGTCTGGCTGACTCAGTTCTACACAAGATTAGTCAGCTCAAACTCACTCCCGAAGGTGTGGTGTGTGGCAAAAATCATTGCCATTCTAAAACCCAGAAAAGATCTCATACCGGCGGCCAGCTATCAACTACTTCCTGTGTGCTTTAAGATCCTTGAGCATCGTACTCTGCAACGCGTATCTCTAGAGGTAGAGACCATCTTTAATGTCAACCAAGCTGATTTCCGTAAAGGGCGCAGCACATGCGGTCAAGTTCTGGCACTTACCACCTACATCGAAAATGGCTTCCAAATGAACCTGAAGACAGGCATATTGCTCGTGGACTTCACAGATGCCTGTGATGCAATGTGGCACAATGGCCTGCTCCTAAAGCTGTCCAGAATGCTTCCAACCTGGGCAGGACAGTTGTAGAAACACTCCTTCACAACAGACGATTTAGAGTCCACCTTGGACAAGGGAGAAGTGCGTGGAAAAGACTGGCCAACGGACTACCACAGGGCTCAGTGCTAGTCCTAACACTGTTCAACATATATACAAATGACCTACTCGCAAGTTCATCTATGCTGCTGACATCTGTCGTGCTACCCAAGCTCCATCCTTCTGCACCCTGGACCAGAACATGCAGCACATGTTGTCTCACAGTGAGGTCCAGTAGCACTATGCCTGTTTTCGGGTTCTTTTGGAAGCCATTTTCAATGTCGGTGGTGAGTGCCAGAACTTGATCACATGTGCTGCACCTCTTATAGAAACCACCTTGGTCGACATGAAGGATGGTCTCTACTTCCGGAGATATGCTTTGCAGGATAAGATGTTACAAAGTTGACAGACTACTGCAGCACATGGTGCCTTACAGCGAATCCCTCTAAAACCATATCCAGTGTATTCCACCTCCACAGTACCAGTGCCAAAAAAGAATTGCATATCTACATGGATAGTCAGAGACTAAAGCATGATCCCAATCCAACATACTTGGAAGTGACTCTGGTTAGGACTTTGTCCTTCCGGGAGCATCTGAAGAAAACAGCAGCAAAGCTCAAAACCAGAAATAACCTATTATCCAAACTTGCTGGGTCTGCGTAGGGTGCTGCTGCCACAACACTCCGGATTTCGACACTTGCCCTATCATACTCAGCAGCAGAGTGCTGTGCACCTGTCTGGCATAGGTCATCACACATCATGTTGATACTCAATTGAATGCAACAATGCGCCTCATAACTGAAACCCTCAGCTCGACACCCCTCCCCTGGCTTCCTGTGCTCACAAACATCACTCCCCCACACATCCATTGACGAAAATCCACAAGCTGGTTGAAACCATCCATGTTGCACCTCACTTAACACTCCATAATGACATGTTCAATCCACCTATTGCTCGCCTTCCATCTTGGTGCCCCTTATGGAGCAACCTTCCTGAGCAAGATCTACTAGCAGACATCCCTTGGATTAAGGAATGGGAAACACGGGAAGTCACTAACAAGTTCCTTGTTACAAATTCCATTTGTCGAATGGCAGGCTTTGAACTACCACGGCGAGAGTGGTCTTTGCTAAACAGGTTCAGGACAAGCCAGGGCCCCTGCGCAGCTAACCTCCACTGCTGGGGCCTTATGCATTTTTGGAGAGACACAAGCAATGCTCCACGTTACTGAGGAGTGTCCCCTCCACAGACTAAGTGGCGGACTAATCACCTTAAACTCAGCAAATGAGGCTATCGTTTGGCTCCTGGGATTTGCATTCACTAAATAATAAATAGTGTGGCAACACAGCAGCAGTGGAGGGGTTGAGAGCACTGTTGAAAAGGTAGTGCTGTGTGCCATCAGCATGTATGATGAACCTGATACCATATCCTAGTGTTGCCAAGGGGTAACATGTAGATGAGGAATAGGGAGCCAAGGATAGATCCTTGGAGAACTCCAGAGGTAATAGTGTGTGGGGGTGGGGGGGGGGGGGGGTGGGGGGGTGGTGCAGCAAGATAAGAAAGCCATTGCTAGAGATGCTCTGGCTATGATTGGATAGATAAAGATTGGAACCAAGCAAGGACAGTCCCACCGAGCTGGACAACAGAGGAGAGGCGTTGGAGGAGGATGGTGCGGTTGACCATGTTAAAGGCTGCAGAGACGTCAAGAAGGACAAGAAAGATTGATTGAATTTTTCGAGCAGGTGACTAGATGTGTCAATGAGGGAAAAGCAGTAGATGTAGTATACATGGATTTCAGTAAGGCTTTTGATAAGGTCCCGCATGGGAGAATGGTCAAGAAAGTGAGAGCCCATGGGATCCAGGGCAATTTGGCAAATTGGATCCAAAATTGGCTTAGTGGCAGGAGGCAGAGGGTAATGGTTGAGGGCTGTTTTTGCGATTGGTAGCTTGTGACCAGTGGTGTACCACAGGGGCTGGTGCTGGGACCCTTGCAGTTTGTAGTGTACATTAATGATTTAGATCTGAATATAGGAGGTATGATCAGTAAGTTCGCAGATGACACGAAAATTGGTGATGTTGTAAATAGTGAGGAGGAAATCCTTAGATTACAGGGAGATATAGATGGGCGGAGCAGAGGCAAATGGAATTTAATCCTGAGAAGTGTGAGGTAATGCATTTTGGGAGGACTAACAAGGAAAGGGAAAATACAATGGATGGTAGGACCCTAGGAAGTACAGAAGGTCAGAGGGACCTTGGTGTACTTGTCCATAGATCACTGAAGGCAGCAGCACAAGTAGATAAGGTGATTAGGAAGCCATATGGGAAACTTGCCTTTATTAGCTGAGGCATAGAATATAAGAACAGGGAGGTTATGATGGAGCTATATAAAAGGCTAGTTAGGCCACAGCTGGAGTACTGTGTACAGTTCTGGGCACCACACTATAGGCAGGATGTGATTGCACTGGAGAGGGTGCAGAGGAGATTCACCAGGATGTTGCATGGGCTGGAGCATTTCAGCTATGAAGAGAGACCGAAAGGGCTAGGGTTGTTTTCCTTGGAGCAGAGAAGGCTGAGGGGAGACATGATTGAGGCGTACAAGATTATGAGGGGCATTGATAGGTTAGATAGGAAGAAACTTTTTCCCTTAGCGCAGGGGTCAAGAACCGGGGGCATAGATTTAAGGTAAGGGGCAGGAGGTTTAGAGGGGATTTGAGGAAAAAAAATTTCATCCGGACGGTGGTTGGAATCTGCAACGCACTGCCCAAGAGGTGATGGAGGCAGGAATCTTCACAACATTTCAGAAGTATTTAGATGAGCACTTCAAACGCCTTACCAGACAAGGCTACGGGCCAAGTGCAGGAATATGGGATCAGAATAGTTGGGTGCTGGATGGCCGGCACAGACACGATGGGCCGAAGGGCCTGTTTTTGTGCTTTATAACTATGACTGTATGACAAGGGGGATAGTGTACTATCCTCAGTTGCATATGATGACATTTGTGGCTTTGATTAAGGTCATTTCAGTACTATGGCGGGGTGAGAACCCGATTCGGGAGATTCAGACATGAGTTGCAGAATGGTAGACATGGATTTGGGAAGTGACAAGATGTTCAAGGAGCATAAAGGGAGGTTGGAGATGCGGTGGTAGCATGCAAGGAAAGAGCGGTGGAGGGTAGGTTTTTAAGGAAGGGTTGACGAGGGTGGTTTTGAAATGGAGAGACCGTGCCTAATTAATTTCCCTTCAAAGTTCTAGGATTCTTATCCCAGGCTCATAGAGTAAGCCATTTTTAATAGAGTCATAGAGTTAAACAGCACAGAAACAGGCCCTTTGGCCCACCATGTCCGCGCCGGCCATCGAGCGCATCTATTCTAATCCTATTTTCCAGTACTTGGCGCGTAGCCTTGTATGCTATGGCGTTTCAAGTCCTCATCTAAATACTTCTTAAATGTTGTGAGGGTTCCTGCCTCCACCACCCCTCAGGCAGTGCTTTCCAGATTCCAGCCACCCTCTGGGTGAAAAAACTTTTCCTTAAATCGCCCCTAAACCTCCTGCCCCTTACCTTAAATCTATGCCCCCTGGTTATTGACACCTCCGCTAAGGGCAAAAGTTTCTTCCTATCTACCCTATCTGTGCCCCTCATAATTTTGTATACCTCAAGTAGCTCCCCCCTCAGCCTTCTCTGCTCTAAGGAAAACAACCCTAGCTTATCCAGTCTCTCTTCATAGCTGAAATTCTCTATCCCAGGCACCATGCTGGTGAATCTCCTCTGCACCCTCTCCAGTGCAGTCACATCCTTCCTGTAGTGTGGCGATCAGCACTGTACACAGTACTCTAGCTGTGGCCTAACTAGTGTTTTATACAGCTCCATCATAACCTCCCTGCTGTTATATTCTATACCTCAGCTAATAAAGGCAAGTATCCCAAATGCCTTCCTAACCACCTTATCTATCTCTGCAAATGCCTTCAGTGATCTATGGACAAGTACACCAAGGTCCCTCTGACCTTCTGTACTTCCTAGGGTCCTACCATCCATTGTATATTCCCTTGTCTTGTTAGTCCTCCCAAAATGCGTCACCTCACACTTCTCAGGATTAAATAACCTTTTCCAATGCTCTGCCCATCTTACCAGCCCATCTATACCGTCCTGTAATCTAAGGCTTTCCTCCTCACTATTTACGATAACACCAATTTTCCTGTCATCTGCGAACTTACTGATCATACCTCCTATATTCATGTCTAAATCATTAAAGCACACTACAAACAGCAAGGGTCCCAGCACCGTTCCCTGTGATACACCACTGGTCACAGGCTACCAATCACAAAAACAGCCCTTGACCATCACCCTCTGCCTCCTGCCGCTAAGCCAATTTTGGATCCAATTTGCCAAATTTCCCTGGATCCCATGGGCGCTTACCTTCTTGACCAATCTGTCATGAGGACCTTATCAAAAGCCTTACTGAAATCCATGTAGACTACATCAACTGCTTTATCCTCATTTACACACCTGGTCACCTCCTCGAAAAATTCAATCAAATTTGTTAGACATGATCTCCCCCTGACAAAGCCATGCTGACTATCTTTGATTAAACCCTGCCTCTCCAAGTGGAGATTAATCCTGTCCCTCAGAATATTTTCCAATAGTTTCCCTACCACTGATGTTAGACTCACCAGACTGTAATTAACTGGTTTATCCCTACTACAGAAGAGTGAGGGGGGATCTCATAGAAACCTATAAAATTCTAACAGGACTTGACATGGTAGATGCAGGAAAGATGTTCCCGATGGTGGGGGAGTCCAGAACAAGGGGTCATAGTCTAAGGATACGGGGTAAACCTTTCAGGACTGAGATGAGGAGAAATTTCTTCACCCAGAGGGTAGTGAGCCTGTGGAATTTGCTACCACAGAAAGCCAAAACATTGTATGTTTTCAAGAAGGAGTTATATATAGCTCTTGGGTCTAAAGGCATCAAAGGATATGGGGGGAAAGTGGGAACAGGCTACTGAGTTGGATGATCAGCCATGATCAAAATGAATGGCGGAGCAGGCTCGAAGGGCCGAATGGCCTACTCCTACTCCTATTTTCTCTGTTTCTATGTTTTACTACCCTATGGTACCACATTCGCTATCCTCCAGTCCTCTGACACTTCTCCTGTAACCAGAGAGGATTTGAAAATTTGTCTCGGAGCCCCTGCAATCTCCTCCCTTGCCTCACATAACAGCCTGGGATGCATCTCATCTGGGCCTGGGGATGTATCCACTTTTAAGCCCGTTAAAACCGCTAATACCTCCTCCCTTTCAATGCTAATTTGTTCAAGTATATCACAATCCCCCTCCTTGATCTCTCCACCTACTTTGTCCTTCTCCATAGTGAACACAGATGGAAAGTAATCATTTAAAACCTCACCTACATCCTCCGGCTCGACACACACATTGTCGCTTTGGTCCTTAATGGGCCCTACTCTTTCCCTGGTTATTCTCTTGCCCTTAATATACTTATAAAACGCCTTGGGATTTTCCTTTATCTTGCCTGCCAGTGTTTTTTAATGTCCCCTCTTTGCTCTCCTAATTACTTTTTTAAGTACCCCCCTACACTTTCTATACTCCTCTAGGGCCTCTGCTGATTTTAGCTCTTGACTTTATTATTGGCATTCATCTACAGAGAAACGAGAAGAAGTTGTTTACTATGACACTTATGAAAGCATGGAAGCCATGCAGGCAACAGAAGATATGGCATCGTCAGTGATCCCACAGAAAATGGAGCTGCTGAAGCTGCAGCAGAAAGTTCGCCAACTAGAGGCTCGACGTAGTCGCATTTCTGCCAAGAAGGCCTACCTCAGAAACAAGAAGGTAAATATACCAACGGCAACAAAACTTTCACTGCAAATTGAATTTTATTGTTTTAATATAGTCCAGATTTAATTTAATGTTTTTATTTATTAAAAGTGGTTCTAAAATGCAAAAGAGACTAGGGCTGTGAAATTGAGCTGCATAGTGCTGCTGGTGCTGGCAATACAGAAACCCGGAACTGCAAAAATGTCAGTCAGGACGCTTCCGGCCACTTCCTGAGTGGCCTCACAGCACACCCTGCCTGCAAGGATGCTAGCGTAGGCATACCATGCATGTGCCGGAAGCATGCAGAGTGCGCGGATCTTGATATCAAACCACCTCTAACACAAATTTGCTGGACAGTCTGCCATTTTGGAATGCACATGTTCAGTTAACGCCGTGTCTTAATGGCTTCCAGCTGAATATGCATTCAGTTGCATGAGGGATCCTCACTAGCGCTGTATAAAGGGCAGGGCATCCAACTTCCAGGTGAGGTGCTTTTGACTTTCTTTTGTTGGTGCAGAGTTAGTGGAAGTACTGTGTTCAGTGTTACTGGAGGAGTTTTGCAAACTTTTTGGATTTACAAGGGAGTGGTGTTGGATCTTGACAAGAAAGTCCGAGGAGTTGACTTAAAACACAAGCGTAGAGGAAAGTCTCATGTTTGTCCTCCCAGATTTTTTTTCAATGTTCTTTTTTAACATCTTAAATTATGTTTGTGATCACTATATTGGTTAAACAATCCAATTGGAAGAAACCGTTTCAGCTTTTGCCTTGGATGGCAGACTTTACTTAGATGTTTAGAATGTGCTGAGATATAATACGCAATAAATCTGAGAAAGTAACAGTTTTTGTTTTGTTCAATACATTGACAAAGATGGACACCTGGCAGTATGTTAAAATCCGACCAGAGTTCAGTTTGTGCATTTACTCTGACCCTGAGGTTAGATTGTAGTCTTTCAACTCAATTTTTTAATATATTAATTGTCGCTTGCTTGAGGGTGAGGCAGAATTGCCATCTTATAGCTGCACTTCTCCATTTGCACCCCAAGATTGGATTTTTAAAAAATTATCTATAAGAAGAAATTCCGCATCTTGAAAATTATGAGTCAGTCTAATGGGGATCAGCTACTCTGCTCTTCCAAACTGAAGAGAGCCACTTCCCTGTTATTCGAAAGTGATCCCTCAGTAGTTGGTTCCCACTGTATTGAGCAGGGACTGGATAGTAATTATGAGCACTATTCCTGCTAAGCTGAGCAATTGCGCAGCAGCCTGTAAGTACTGCACAGGCCTTGTTCTGGGTTCAATACCACACATCCATGCAAAAAAAATTTAAAGGCACCAGAGTGGAAAAATCTAGCCGCACACAACAATGAAATTTTACAGGGAACATTGATCATGACATTCCAATTTACAGGATTTGTATCTCCAGCAGAATTGATGTGACACCCAAGTGACCTATTTCATCAAAATTAATTTTTTCTGCAAAGTATTTGCTTAGGCTGTTGAGAAGTATCTGTTTAATTTGATTTTGCTATTTTCATTTATGTGTATGGACCTGTGTTATAGCAACTTGCATTTATATTTGAGCAGCGGGAGCGGTGAGAGCGGGAGCCAGGGGGCAGCCGGGAAGGTAAGTTGAGCTATAAAGTACTTAACTCGTGATTCGGCAGCTTCCATTTGAGCAGCAGGAGCGGTGAGAGCGCGAGCCAGGGGGCAGCCGGGAAGGTAAGTTGAGCTATAAAGTACTTACCTCGTGATTTGGCGGACGTGGACACGGGGACTGCTGGGTAAGTGAACTTATATATTCGGGCAGTGGCTAAACCTGAAACACTGCACGTGCAGTGTCTCCCACCCATCCTCCTCCTCGAACCAAAAAAAAAGGACTCTTCTGTGGAGGGTTTGGTAAGGTTTTCCTTTATTTTTTTTTAATCTCTTTTGTCAATTTAGAGCAGAGGGGATGGAAGCTAGGGCAGTTGTATGCTCCTCTTGCAGGATGTGGGAGGTAAGGGTCACCACTTGTGTCCCTGCGGACTTCACCTGCGCGAAGTGCACCCAACTCCAGCTCCTCACAGACCGCATTAGGGAACTGGAGCTGGAGCTGGATGAACTTCGGATCATTCGGGAGGCTGAGGGGGTGATAGAGAGCAGTTATAGGGAAGTAGTGACACCTTTTTTTTTTCTTTGGCCTCCTTGGTCTCAGTCATCTCATTATCAAAAAGGAGGAGGTGTTGGGTGTCTTGCAAAGCATTAAGGTAGATAAGTCCCCAGGGCCTGATGGGATCTACCCTAGAATACTGAGGGAGGCAAGGGAAGAAATTGTTGGGGCCTTGACAGAAATCTTTGCATCCTCATTGGCTACAGGTGAGGTGCCAGAGGACTGGAGAATAGCCAATGTTGTTCCTTTGTTTAAGAAGGGTAGCAAGGATAATCCAGGAAATAGGCCGGTGAGCCTTACATCAGTGGTAGGGAAACTATTAGAGAGGATTCTTCGGGACAGGATTCACTCCCATTTGGAAACAAACGAACTTATTATCGAGAGACAGCATGGTTTTGTGAAGGGGAGGTCGTGTCTTACTAATTTGAAGGAAGTGACGAAGATGATTGATGAGGGAAGGGCGGTGGATGTTGTCTATATGGACTTTAGTAAAGCCTTTGACAAGGTCCCGCATGGCAGACTGGTGCAAAAGGTGAAGTCACACGGGATCAGAGGTGAGCTAGCAAGATGGATACAGAACTGGCTCGGTCACAGAAGACAGAGGGTAACAGTGGATGGGTGTTTTTCTGAATGGAGGGATGTGACTAGTGGTGTTCCGCAGGGATCAGTGCTGGGACCTTTGCTCTTTGTAGTATATATAAATGATTTGGAGGAAAATGTAGCTGGTCTGATTAGTAAGTTTGCGGACGACGCAAAGGTTGGTGGAGTTGCGGATAGTGATGAGGATTGTCAGAGGATACAGCAGGATATAGATCGGTTGGAGACTTGGGCGGAGAAACGGCAGATGGAGTTTAATCCGGACAAATGTGAGGTAATGCATTTTGGAAGGCCTAATGCAGGTGGGAGGTATACAGTAAATGGCAGAACCCTTAGGAGTATTGACAGGCAGAGAGATCTGGGCGTACAGGTCCATAGGTCACTGAAAGTGGCAACGTAGGTGGATAAGGTAGTCAAGAAGGCATTCGGCATGCTTGCCTTCATCGGTCGGGCATAGAGTATAAAAATTGGCAAGTCATGTTGCAGCTGTACAGAACCTTAGTTAGGCTACACTTAGAATATTGCGTGCAATTCTGGTCGCCACACTACCAGAAGGACGTGGAGGCTTTGGAGAGGGTACAGAGGAGGTTTACCAGGATGTTGCCTGGTCTAGAGGGCATTAGCTATGAGGAGAGGTTGGAAAAACTCGGATTGTTTTCACTGGAACGACGGAGGTGGAGGGGCGACATGATAGAGGTTTACAAAGTTATGAGCGGCATGGACAGAGTGGATAGTCAGAAGCATTTTCCCAGGGTGGAAGAGTCAGTTACTAGGGGACATAGGTTTAAGGTGAGAGGGGCAAAGTTTAGAGGGGATGTGCGAGGCAAGTTCTTTACACAGAGGGTGGTGAGTGCCTGGAACTTGCTGCCCGGGGAGGTGGTGGAAGCAGATATGATAGCGCCGTTTAAGAGACATCTTGACAAATATATGAATAGGAACGGAATAGAGGGATATGGGCCCCGGAAGTGCAGAAGGTGTTAGTTTCGGCAGGCATCAAGATCGGCGCAGGCTTGGAGAGCCGAATGGCCTGTTCCTGTGCTGTACTGTTCTTTGTTCTTTGTTCTTATCTCGAGAGACAATGGGTAAGCGCCTGGAGGTGGTCAGTGGTGTGTGGAGCAGAGCCTGGAGTGGCTATAAAGGCCAATTCGAGAGTGACAGGCTCTTCCACAGGTGCTGCAGAAAAATTTGTTTGTCGGGGCTGTTGCACAGTTGGCTCTCCCCTTGCGCTTTTGTCTTTTTTCCTGCCAACTGCTCAGTCTCTTCGACTCGCCACACTTTAGCCCCGCCTTTATGGCTGCCCGCCAGCTCTGGCGAACGCTGGCAACTGACTCCCACGACTTGTGATCAATGTCACAGGACTTCATGTCGTGTTTGCAGACGTCTTTAAAGCGGAGACATGGACGGCCGGTGGGTCTGATAGCAGTGGCGAGCTTGATGTACAATGTGTCTTTGGGATGATGGCAGGATCCCCAAAGACACAGTGACACCTGAGTTACAGGATAAAGGTAGCTGGGTGACCATCAGGGGAGGGAAAGGGAATAGGTGCACAGTGAAGGGATCCCCTGTGGCCGTTTCCCTCAATAATAAGTATACCGTTTTAGGATACTGTTGTGGGGGTTAGGGGAACGACCTACCAGGGGAAAGCCACAGCGGCCAGGTCTCTGGCACTGAGCCTGGCTCTGTGGCTCAGAAGGGAAGGGGGGAGAATAGGAGAGCGATAGTGATAGGAGATTCAATGGTTAGAGGAACAGACAGGAGATTCTGTGGTCGCGAATGAGACTCTCGGATGGTATGTTGCCTCCCATGTGCCAGGGTCAGGGATGTCTCGGATCACGTCTACAGGATTCTTAAGGGGGAGGGGGAGCAGCCAGAAGTCGTGGTACACATCGGTACCAATGACATAGCTAGGAAAAGGGATGAAGACCTGAAAAGCGAATATAGGGAGTTAGGTGGGAAGCTAAAAGGCAGGACGAGCAGAGTAGTAATCTCAGGATTGATACCGGTGCCACGTGCTAGTGAGGCTATAAACAGAGAGTGAGTGCAGCTGAACACGTGGCTACAGAGCTGGTGTAGGAGGGAGGGCTTCAGATATGTGGATCATTGGGATACCTTCTGGGGAAGGTGGGACCTGTACAAGAAGGACAGGTTGCATCTGAACTGGAGGGGCACCAATATCTTGGGCGGGAGGTTTGCTAGAGCTCTTCGGGAGGGTTTAAACTAGTTTGGCAGAGGGATGGGAACCGGAGCTACGGATCAGTGGATGGGGTAGCTGTTGAACAGGCAGATACAGAGTGCAGAGAGTCTGTGAGGAAGGTTAGACAGTTGACAGGGCAATGTTGCAGCCAGTATGATGGGTTGAAGTGTGTCTATTTTAACGCAAGAAGTGTCGGGAATAAGGGTGATGAACTTAGAGCATGGATCAATACTTGGAGCTACGATGTTGTGGCCATTACGGAGACTTGGATATCACAGGGGCAGGAATGGATGTTGGATGTCCCGGGGTTTAGATGTTTCAAAAGGAATAGGGAGGGGGGTAAAAGAGGTGGGGGAGTGGCATTGCTAATCAGGGATAGTATCACAGCTGCAGAAAGGGAGGTCGTCGAGGAGGGTTTGTCTACTGAGTCATTATGGGTGGAAGTCAGAAACAGGAAAGGAGCAGTCACTTTATTGGGAGTTTTCTACAGACCCCCCCAATAGCAACAGAGACACGGAGGAACAGATTGGGAGGCAGATTTTGGAAAGGTGCAGAAGTAACAGGGTTGTTGTCATGGGTGACTTCAACTTCCCTAATATTGATTGGAACCTCCTTAGTGCAAATAGTTTGGATGGAGCAGATTTTGTCAGGTGTGTCCAGGAAGGTAGGAAGGTTTCTTGACTCAATATGTAGATAGGCCGACTAGAGGGGAGACTATGTTGGACTTGGTACTTGGCAACGAACCAGGCCAGGTGGCAGATCTCTCGGTGGGAGAACATTTCGGTGATAGTGATCACAACTCCCTGACCTTTGCTATAGTCATGGAGAGGGATAGGAGCAGACGGGATGGGGAAATATTTAATTGGGGGAGGGGGAATTACAATGCTATTAGGCAGGAACTGGGGAGCTTAAATTGGGAACAGATGTTCTCAGGGAAATGCACGACAGAAATGTGGAGGTTGTTTAGGGAGCACTTGCTGCGACTGCTGGATAGGTTTGTCCCGATGAGGCAAGGAAGGGATGGTAGGGTGAAGGAACCTTGGATTTCAAGAGATGTGGAACAGCTAGTCAAGAGGAAGAAGGAAGCTGACTTAAGGTTGAGGAAGCAAGGATCAGACAGGAAGGAACTGAAGAATGGACTTAGGAGAGCTAGAAGGGGACATGAAAAAGTCTTGGGTAAGATTAAGGAAAATCCCAAGGCGTTCCACACTTATGTGAGGAACAAGAGGATGGCCAGAGTGAGGGTAGGGCCGATCAGGGATAGTGGAGGGAACTTGTGCCTGGAGTCGGAGGAGGTAGGGGAGGTCCTTAATGAATACTTTGCTTCAGTATTCACTAGTGAGAGGGACCTTGTCGTTTGTGAGGACAGCGTGAAACAGGCTGATATGTTCGAACAGGTTGATGTTAAGAAGGAGGATGTGCTGGAAATTTTGAAAGACATGAGGATAGATAGGTCCCCGGGGCCAGACGGGATATATCCAAGGTTATTACGGGAAGCGAGGGAAGAGATTGCCGCGCCTTTGGCGATGATCTTTGCGTCTTCACTGTCCACTGGAGTAGTACCAGATGATTGGAGGGTGGCAAATGTTATTCCCTTGTTCAAGAAAGGGAATAGGGATAACCCTGGGAATTATAGACCAGTCAGTCTTACGTCGGTGGTGGGCAAATTATTGGAGAGGATTCTGAGAGACAGGATTTATGATTATTTGGAAAAGCATAGTTTGATTAGAGATAGTCAGCATGGCTTTGTGAGGGGCAGGTCATGCCTCACAAGCCTTATTGAATTCTTTGAAGATGTGACTAAACACATTGATGAAGGAAGAGCAGTGGATGTGGTGTATATGGATTTTAGCAAGGCGTTTGATAAGGTTCCCCATGGTAGGCTCATTCAGAAAGTAAGGAGGCATGGGATACAGGGAAATTTGGCTGTCTGGATACAGAATTGGCTGGCCCATAGAAGACAGAGGGTGATAGTAGATGGAAAGTATTCAGCCTGGAGCTCGGTGACCAGTGGTGTTCCGCAGGGATCTGTTCTGGGACCTCTGCTCTTTGTGATTTTTATAAATGACTTGGATGAGGAAGTGGAAGGCTGGGTTAGTAAGTTTGCCGATGACACAAAGGTTGCTGGAGTTGTGGATAGTGTGGAGGGCTGTTGTAGGTTGCAACGGGACATTGACAGGATGCAGAGCTGGGCTGAGAAGTGGCAGATGGAGTTCAACCTGGAAAAGTGTGAAGTGATTCATTTTGGAAGGTCGAATTTGAATGCCGAATACAGGCTTAAAGACAGGATTCTTGGCAGTGTGGAGGAACAGAGGGATCTTGGGGTCCACGTCCATAGAAAGTTGCCACCCAAGTTGATAAAGTTGTTAAGAAGGCGTATGGTGTGTTGGCTTTCATTAACAGGGGGATTGAGTTGAAGAGCTGCGAGGTTATGCTGCAGCTCTATAAAGCCCTGGTTAGATCACACTTGGAATATTGTGTTCAGTTCTGGTCGCCTCATTATAGGAAGGATGTGGAAGCTTTAGAGAGGGTGCAGAGGTGATTTACCAGGATGCTGCCTGGACTGGAGGGCATGTCTTATGAAGAAAGGTTGAGGGCGCTAGGGCTTTTCTCATTGGAGCGAAGAAGGGTGAGGGGTGACTTGATAGAGGTGTACAAGATGATGAGAGGCATAGATAGAGTGGATAGCCAGAGACTTGTTCCCAGGGCGGAAAGGGCTATCACCAGGGGGCATAATTTTAAGGTGATTGGAGGAAGGTTTAGGGGAGATGTCAGAGGTAGGTTCTTTACACAGAGAGTGGTGGGTGCGTAGAATGCACTGCCAGCGGTGGTAGTAGAAGCAGATACATTAGGGACATTTAAGTGACTCTTGGATAGGTACATGGATGATAGTAGAATGAAGGGTATGTAGGTAGTTTGATCTTAGAGTAGGTTAAAGGGTCGGCACAACATCGTGGGCCGAAGGGCCTGTACTGTGCTGTACTGTTCTGTATAGTGCCTTTAATGTAAAAGTCCCAAGGTGCTTCACAGGAGCCTTATCAAGCAAAATTTGACAACAGACCACGTAAGGAGATATCAGGGCAGATGATCAAAGGCTTGGTCAAGGAGGTAGGTTTTAAGGAGCATCTTAAAGAAGGAATGGGAGGTAAAGAGGCAGAGATGTTTACGGAGGGAATTCCAGAGCTTATGGCCTAAGCAGCTAAAGGCATAGCTGCCATTTGTGGAGTGTTTGAATTCGGGGATGTGCACGAGAGCAGAATTAGAGGAGTGAAGGTATCTTAGAGAATTGTAGGGCTGGACAAGGTAAAGGTAGGGAGGGTTGAGGCTGTGGAATGATTTCAAATGAGAATGAGAATTTTAAAATCAAGGTATTACTGAACCAGGAGCCAATATGTGTAATTAGCAGAGACCCTCAAAACATTTGCAATTAAATTGGTATACTTATCCAGTTCCATCGGTGCATCTACCCCTCCCATGGCATCCCCATGTCATCCTTCCCATGCCATCCTCTCCCTCCCTTGCCAGTCCCACGCATGCCATTCCATCTTTACCGTGCAACCCTTCTAATGCTATATCCTCCTTCCCCATGCCATCCCCTTCCCACTACATTTTCATATTTACCCTAAACACAGTACGCAACCCCCCCCCCCCCACAACACCCTTGCAAGCAGTAGTTCTGCTTTGCGTGCTCAGTTTCCTCTTTGCTCCACCCAAGTGCAAGATTAGGAAAATCTTTCCTGTTCTGTTTTGAGACTACTTATGAATCTAATTTTTCATTCCTCAAGATTAATGTCACCTATTGCTGGATAGCAGTGAGAGGGGAATTTTTAGATTAACTTTTCAATGTTTATAATAGTCCTCATTGAAAACAGATTTTTTTAAAAAAATCACGTTCTATGTATGCAGAGGATTTTGCAGGGAATGATGGAATATGGCATGAAATTACATAAAAATTAGAACACAAACAGTCTGTGTTTGAGTTTATCCTCCATGTGTGCAGTATTCTCGATCTCATTTGCCAGCTTGTGTTCATATTCCTTTATTCCCTTTTTAATGCATATTTGATCTCTGCTTCAGTTACTAAATGTGCATTCTAAAGTCTCTCAACCCTATTTGTGAAAAGGTTTCTCCTGCTCTCTATCTTAATTTTCTGGCATTCAACCTTATATCTATGTCCTCTCCTTCTAATCCCATCACCACTGGAAATGGTCTATTTCTGTCCCTTCATAATTTTGAAAACCTCCTGTAATCTCCTTTGTTCTAACAAAGAAAAGCCCCACAAGAAATGGAAATGTCACACTAGTAGAGTTGGGGAAGCATTTGTTTCATGTGTCTGAAAGATCTTGGCAAAGTACTTCCTAATTAGTTATGCTTTCCTCCATTCCCTTTCTTGACTTTTAGGTATCACATTCCTCCCATTATCATTGGCAGATTTTCCTGTACCTTGCACTTTATTTCTGGCTTCTAGATCCATAAAATTTGGGGAGAGGAATGGCTGATCGGGGATGAGGAAGTGGGGGTGGTCAATCGGGGATGGAGGAGAGGAGACTGGATTGATTGGAGACGGGGGTGAGGAGGAGGTTTGTGTCGATTGGATGGGTTGCAGATCCTGGGGAGAGGTTGGGACCCTCATGGTGGGGGAAGTGGAGGCTTCATGGAGGCGGGAGAAATTGGGGTGGGGGAGGAGAATTGAATTGGATGCCTCGAGTTGGGGAGCGGGGAGGTTGGAGGCCTTGAGTTGAGGATGTGAATGAGGATCGGGGCCTGATTGGTGCTGGGGGTTGGGGAGGGTGGTGTGGGTGGGGGCGGTGGGTTTGGGACTTGGTAGTTGGGAAAGGGATCGGAGACCTCCAGTTGGGATTGGAGGCCTCAGGAGGGAAGGTCATGGGGAATGCCCAAGATTTCTCAGGCAGGCACCTGGATGCAGGAGGTGGGAGTGAAGGCACCTCCTTCCTGAATCCACCAAGTCCTTGCTTCGATAAAGCTGTTGGGTTTCCCAACACATGGGAAACCCGGCCAACAGCAGTTAAAGTTAAAAAGTAGAATGACAATGAGGCTCGCAGCCTCATTATCATATTTAAAGTTCCAACCTACCTCCTTAGATCAGGCTGGCTGCCCATCCAACTTCTGGCCTTGTTTAAAGCTGGAAATGGGTGGGTAGGAGGTGGGTTTGGGTCGAGGAACAGATTTTTCAGACTTTAATTTCCCCCCCACCCCACCCCACACAAACCTGCCTTTTATTAAGGTTAAAGTTCAACCCAATCTGTGCAGAAATCTTTTGTTGATTGGATGAATTAAATTGTTATTAATTAAGGGTGTTTGAGCAGTCCTGCACGTCTTTCGTACAGCGAAGATTTCCTTCTGAATATGGAAATCTTTTTTGGAGTTGGGAATACTGCTACCTGTTGTGTCTGTGCTGCTGGTCAGCACGGCAATGGTCTGGAAACTGAATGAATATCTCATCTTGCTATAGATTTTTCAGAGGTGCTGATCCATGAAGTTCTTTCTCATAGCTCCATTATCTATTCCTACTGGGAGTCTGTCCCATTGCTGTGGTGAAGTGGAAATGTTTCTTCTCGGTTGTTTTGCTCAATGCTCGTTAACTTTGTAATTGTGTCCTCCAGTGTTTTTTAATTTTTCTGTTTACATAGAGGTAAAAGCTCATCCTTTTTGACTTGTTAGTCTAAACAGTTCTGGTTTTGAGGTTCCCCCCCAGTATCATTCATCATTGGGAAGGCCAACTATACCAAAATTCGGCAGGAGCTGGGGAATGTAGATTGGGAGTAGCTGTTGAAGGTAAATCCACATTTGATATGTGGGAGGCTTTTAAAGAGAGGTTGATTAGCGTGCAGGAGAGACATGTTCCTGTGAAAATGAGGGATAGAAATGGCAAGATTAGGGAACCATGGATGACAGGTGAAATTGTGAGACTAGCTAAGAGGAAAAAGGAAGCATACATAAGGTCTAGGCAGCTGAAGAAAGACGAAGCTGTGAAAGAATATTGGGATTGTAGGCGGAATCTGAAACGAGGAATTAAGAGGGCTAAAAGGGGTCATGAAATATCTTTAGCAAACAGGGTTAAGGAAAATCCCAAAGGCTTTTATTCATATATAAGGAGCAAGCGGGTAACTAGAGAAAGGATTGGCCCACTCAAGGACAAAGGAGGAAAGTTATGCGTGGAGTCAGAGAAAATGGGTGAGATTCTAAACGAGTACTTTGCATCGGTATTCACCGAGGAGAGGGACATGACGGATGTTGAGGTTAGGAACAGATGTTTGATTACTCTAGGTCAAGTCGGCATAAGGAGGGAGGAAGTGTTGGGTATTCTAAAAGGCATTAAGGTGGACAAGTCCCCAGGTCCGAATGGGATCTATCCCAGGTTACTGTGGGAAGCGAGAGAGGAAATAGCTGGGGCCTTAACAAATATCTTTGCAGCATCCTTAAACACGGGTGAGGTCCCGGAGGACTGGAGAATTGCTAATGTTGTCCCCTTGTTTAAGAAGGGTAGCAGGGATAATCCAGGTAATTATAGACCGGTGAGCCTGACGTCAGTGGTAGGGAAGCTGCTGGAGAAGATACTGAGGGATAGGATCTATTCCCATCTGGAAGAAAATGGGCTTATCAGTGATAGGCAACATGGTTTTGTGCAGGGAAGGTCATGTCTTACCAACTTAATAGAATTCTTTGAGGAAGTGACAAAGTTGATTGATGAGGGAAGGGCTGTAGATGTCGTATACATGGACTTCAGTAAGGCGTTTGATAAGGTTCCCCATGGTAGGCTGATGGAGAAAGTTAAGGCGCATGGGGTCCAAGGTGTACTAGCTAGATGGATGAAGAACTGACTGGGCAACAGGAGACAGAGAGTAGCAGTAGAAGGGAGTTTCTCAAAATGGAGACGTGTGACCAGTGGTGTTCCACAGAGATCCGTGCTGGGACCACTGTTTGTGATATACATAAACGATTTGGAGGAAAGTATAGGTGGTCTGATTAGCAAGTTTGCAGATGACACTAAGATTGGTGGAGTAGCAGATAGTGAAGGGGACTGTCAGAGAATACAGCAGAATATAGATAGATTGGAGAGTTGGGCAGAGAAATGGCAGATGGAGTTCAATCAGGGCAAATGCGAGGTGATGCATTTTGGAAGATCCAATTCAAGAGTGAACTATACAGTAAATGGAAAAGTCCTGGGGAAAATTGATGTACAGAGAGATTTGGGTGTTCAGGTCCATTGTTCCCTGAAGGTGGCAACGCAGGTCAATAGAGTGGTCAAGAAGGCATACGGCATGCTCTCCTTCATCGGACGGGGTATTAAGTACAAGAGTTGGCAGGTCATGTTACAGTTGTATAAGACTTTGGTTCAGCCACATTTGGAATACTGCGTGCAGTTCTGGTCGCCACATTACCAAAAGGATGTGAATGCTTTGGAGAGGGTGCAGAGGAGGTTCACCAGGATGTTGCCTGGTATGGAGGGCGCTAGCTATGAAGAGAGGTTGAGTAGATTAGGATTATTTTCATTAGAAAGACGGAGGTTGAGGGGGGACCTGATTGAGGTGTACAAAATCATGAGAGGTATAGACAGGGTGGATAGCAAGAAGCTTTTTCCCAGAGTGGGGGATTCAATTACTAGGGGACACGAGTTCAAAGTGAAAGGGGAAAAGTTTAGGGGGGATATGTGTGGAAAGTTCTTTACGCAGAGGGTGGTGGGTGCCTGGAACGCATTGCCAGCGGAGGTGGTAGACGCGGGCACGATAGCGTCTTTTAAGATGTATCTAGACAGATACATGAATGGGCAGGAAGTAAAGAGATACAGACCCTTAGAAAATAGGCGACAGGTTTAGATAGAGGATTTGGATCGGCGTAGGCTTGGGCCGAAGGGCCTGTTCCAGTGCTGTAATTTTCTTTGTTCTTTGTTCTTTTCCTGCTAAAGGGATTTGCAAGATAAAGACCATTATCACTTGACAGCAAAGTTGTTGCTAATTTTTTAAAGATTCCTGTTACTAATCTAATGTTTGCATAATGGAATACCTTTGAAACTATTAGTTCAGTCTAATTAGATCAGCTCCTCTTTAGTTTTATGTTAATTTAGTTTTATGTTAATTTTTCTTCTAATATTTACTTATTGTTCTAGGAAATCTGTATTGAAAGCCACAATGACAAGATGAAGCAGCACAAACAAAATGAAGAGGAGTACAGAAGCCATCATGCGATACAGCTGGTATGTGAAATTTCCATTTGTAATACTATCCGTGTAGTAGCTAGATCTCACCATTCTCACTGCTGCCCTCTGGTACTGAAGAGATGCGCTGAAAAGTTTAATATGAACGTCAGAGATACTTATATTTGAATGGTAGTAAAGGAATCCTCATTTCTTAAAAATTGGCACAACACTGTTGAGTGTTGTTTTATAAGATTACAGCATTAATTCTTTAGAGTTGCTCTTTCCAGATTATTCCTTGAAGCTGTGATAGATTACAGCTTTGAAAGTGGCAGAATTGCTCAAAAGTTGGTGTGGGAAATGGAATGTCACACTGGTAGTGTGGGAGTCTTATGTGGCTCAGTATCAAATTTTGTCTGATATTCCTGCAAAGCGCCCTGGGATGTTTACATTAAAGGTGCAACATAAGTACAAGCTGTTGTTCCAAGTTTGGAATTGAGAGCACTGCAGAGGGAGCCATATCCTGCATTTAATTTGTTTTGTACTTGGTCTGTATTCCTTGAAGTACAAAACACGAATTCCTAGAAGTACCAACTTAACCAGCATCTGAAAGACAAAAGACATTAATATGTTGGCTGGGGTCCCTTTATTACAATTGGGATTGAGAGTAAATCTTTCCATTCTCATACACGCTGATGAGAAAATAAATTCACTCTAAAAATGTTTTAAAAACTGAATTACTGCTATATATCTTTTTGATGGGACTTGGTATCAAACTAATTTTTCAAATCTGTAACTTAGTTTTCGTTATTCATTCATGGGATGTGGGCGTCAAAAGGGCAGCATTTATTGCCCATCCATAATTGCCCTTGAGAAGGTGGTTGTTAGCTGCTGTCTTGAGTACAACTGAGTGGCTTCCTTGGCCATTTCAGAGGGCAGTTAAGAGTCAACTACATTACTGTGGGTCTGGAGTCATATATCGGCCAGATTGTAAAGATGGCAGATTTTCTTTACTAAAAGACATTCGTGAACCAGATAGGTTATTGCGACAATCTGGTAGTGTCATGGTCACCATTACTGATGCTAGTTTTTTATTCCAGATTTTATTTAATTGAATTTAAATTCCCAAGCTATAGTGGTGGGAGTTGAACTCATTAGTCCAGGCCTATGGATTACTAGTCCAAAACATAACCACTATGCTACCATGACCATAGTTCAAATTCTGCCCAGATAGATGGAATGACAGTCTCCTCTCTCTACTAACTAAAAAGGTTTTGAAGAAGAATTCCTATATTTGAATCTTAATGATGCTAAATTGGCAATCTCATTCAGGAAGGGTCACAGCCTGGCTGTGTATAAAATGGAAAAATGTCCCATTGGTGCCTTACTGAGGTTGGACTGAAGCACATTCTTTGGGAAGAGCAGAGGAAGCTTTACTCTGCATCTAATAATGCTTCATCTGAATTGAGAGTGCCTGATGCTGATACTGAGTGGAAGAAACAAACACTTTCTACTTCATATAAAGGCACGCTTTTTCTTTCAAGCACAAACGTTCTTCACTTTGAGCAAAAGTTACATTGCTTTTTTTCGGAAGAATTCTTCAGGGTTTAAAATGATATGTGACGCATATCCAACCAAGGACATTTTGCACTATCACTGTCGTGAAATATAATATAATGAAGAGTTGAAACCTGCTTGTTCTGTGTGCTTTATATTGTACATCGGTTTGTTTCAGATGCGTAATCAACAACAGGAGGAAGAGAAAAATAGCAAATGGGTTAGCCAGGAGCGACAGAAAACATTGGATAGACTCCGTAACTTTAAACAGGTGAGGAGCATGTGAATTTAGAGAAACAGTTAACCCTTTCATTAAGGCATCTTTAATTTCCAAATTCTTGTGCGGTAACACAGCTGATAAAAAGATTGTTAACTGTAAAGTTCTTATTTTGTATAACATATGCTCTTTACATGATTCACACACCATTGAAGTGACTAACGCATCCCATTGTTCATCTGGGATTAAAAAAACATGAGACTACCTCCATTCACACCTTTTGTGATCTCAGAGGGGTCTTCATTTGACTCCCACTCCTGCACAGTATAAAACAGCTAGCCTTCTCAGTTGGTAATACTTTTATTGCTAAGTCAGAAAGTTGTGGCTTCAAGCCCCACTCCAGGGCTGAGGGACATTTTGTTGCAGTGCTGAGGGAGTGTTGCATTGTTGAGGTGCTGTCCTTTATTTAACTGGTCACGTCCACGGTAAAATTAAACGAAAGGAAAAATAAATTTACACGTTTAAGAAAAATGACCTTCAGGAGAACAAGAACAGGTATTGAACTCAGTTGAAGTCAACAAAAGCTGCTGTCAGAGAAGTCAAAAGGATACTGGAGAAGGGATAGTGGATTGGGGTGGTAGCATCTGTGGAGAGAGAAACGGTTAAGATTTCAGCTCAACCTGAAACGTTAACTTAGTTTCACACTCCACAGATGCTGCCTGACCTGCTGAGTATTTCTAGCTTTTCCTGTCTTTCCTGTTTTCCTGTCTTTTTTGAATGTTCAGTTAGTACATTGCCCTGAACTAGTCTTAAGTTAAAATTAAAAGATCCCATGGCACTGTTGAAAGAAGAGCCTGTAACTATCCTGGCCAGTTGTCTTCCCTCAGTCAACATCATAAAACTAGGTTAACTGGACATTCATTGCTGTTCGTGGGAGCTTGCTGTGTTTGGGACCTTGCTGTGTGCAAAATGACTACTCCATTCACCTACATAGCAACAGTGACTACATTGTTTGTGGAGCACATTTGAATGTCCTGAGAAATCTGATAAAGTGTGATAGAACATAGAACATTACAGCGCAGTACAGGCCCTTCGGCCCTCGATGTTGCGCCGACCTGTGAAACCATCTGACCTACACTATTCCATTTTCATCCATATGTCTATCCAATGACCACTTAAATGCCCTTAAAGTTGGCGAGTCTACTACTGTTGCAGGCAGGGCGTTCCACGCCCCTACTACTCTCTGAGTAAAGAAACTACCTCTGACATCTGTCCTATATCTATCACCCCTCAACTTAAAGCTATGTCCCCTCGTGTTTGCCATCACCATCCGAGGAAAGACTCTCACTATCCACCCTATCTAACCCTCTGATTATCTTATATGTCTCTATTAAGTCACCTCTCCTCCTCCTTCTCTCTAACGAAAACAACCTCAAGTCCCTCAGCCTTTCCTCGTAAGACCTTCCCTCCATACCAGGCAACATCCTAGTAAATCTTCTCTGCACCCTTTCCAAAGCTTCCACTTCCTTCCTATAATGCGGTGACCAGAACTGCACGCAATACTCCAGGTGCGGCAGCACCAGAGTTTTGTACAGCTGCAGCATGACCTCGTGGCTCCGAAACTCGATCCCCCTACTAATAAAAGCTAACACACCATATGCCTTCTTAACAGCCCTATTAACCTGGGTGGTAACTTTCAGGGATTTATGTACCTGGACACCAAGATCTCTCTGCTCATCTACACTACCAAGAATCTTCCCATTAGCCCAGTACTCTGCATTCCTGTTACTCCTTCCAAAGTGAATCACCTCGCACTTTTCCGCATTAAACTCCATTTGCCATCTCTCAGCCCAGCTCTGCAGCCTATCTATGTCCCTCTGTAACCTACAACATCCTTCGGCACTATCCACAACTCCACCGACCTTCGTGTCATCCGCAAATTTACTAACCCACCCTTCTACACCCTCATCCAGGTCATTTATAAAAATGACAAACAGCAGTGGCCCCAAAACAGATCCTTGCGGTACACCACTAGTAACTAAACTCCAGGATGAACATTTGCCATCAACCACCACCCTCTGTCTTCTTTCAGCTAGCCAATTTCTGATCCAAAGCACTAAATCACCTTCAATCCCATACTTCCGTTTTTTCTGCAATAGCCTACCGTGGGGAACCTTATCAAACGCCTTACTGAAATCTATATACACCACATCCACGGCTTTACCCTCATCCACCTGTTTGGTCACCTTCTCAAAAAACTCAATAAGGTTTGTGAGGCACGGCCTACCCTTCACAAAACCGTGCTGACTATCTCTAATGAACTTATTCTTTTCAAGATGATTATAAATCCTATCTCTTATAACCTTTTCCAACATTTTACCCACAACCAAAGTAAGGCTCACAGGTCTATAATTACCAGGGCTGTCTCTATTCCCCTTCTTGAACAAGGGGACAACATTTGCTATCCTCCAGTCTTCCTTCACTATTCCTGTCGACAGTGACGACATAAAGATCAAGGTCAAAGGCTCTGCAATCTCCTCCCTGGCTTCCCAGAGAATCCTAGGATAAATCCCATCTGGCCCAGGGGACTTATCTATTTTCACACTTTCCAAAATTGCTAACACCTCCTCCTTGTGAACCTCAATCCCATCTAGCCTAGTAGTCTGTATCTCAGTATTCTCCTCGACAACATTTTCTTTCTCTACTGTAAATACTGACGAAAAATATTCATTTAACGCTTCCCCTATCTCCTCTGATTCCACACACAACTTCCCACTACTATCCTTGATTGGCCCTAATCTAACTCTGGTCATTCTTTTATTCCTGATATACCTATAGAAAGCGTTAGGTTTTTCCTTGATCTTATCCGCCAATGACTTCTCGTGTCCTCTCCTCGCTCTTCTTCGCTCTCCCTTTAGATCCTTCCTAGCTAGCTTTCAAGCGCCCTAACTGAGCCTTCACGTCTCATCCTAACATAAGCCGCCTTCTTCCTCTTGACAAGCGCTTCAACTTCTTTAGTAAACCATGGCTCCCTCGCTCGACAACTTCCTCCCTGCCTGACAGGTACATACTTATCAAGGTCACGCAGTAGCTGCTCCCTGAATAAGCTCCACATTTCGTTTGTGCCCGTCCCCTGCAGTTTCCTTCCCCATCCTACGCATCCTAAATCTTGCCTAATCGCATCATAAATTCCTTTCCCCCAGCTATAATTCTTGCCCTGCGGTATATACCTGTCCCTGCCCATCGCTAAGGTAAACCTAACCGAATTGTGATCACTATCACCAAAGTGCTCACCTACATCTAAATCTAACACCTGGCCGGGTTCATTACCCAGTACCAAATCCAATGTGGCATCGCCCCTGGTTGGCCTGTCTACATTCTGTGTCAGAAAACCCTCCTGCACACACTGGACAAAAACTGACCCATCTAAAGTACTCGAACTATAGTATTTCCAGTCAATATTTGGAAAGTTAAAGTCCCCCATAACAACTACCCTGTTACTCTCGCTCCTGTCGAGAATCATCTTCGCTATCCTTTCCTCTACATCTCTGGAACTATTCGGAGGTCTATAGAAAACTCCCAACAGGGTGACCTCTCCTCTCCTGCTTCTAACCTTGGCCCATACTACCTCAGTAGACGAGTCCTCAAATGTCCTTTCTGCCGCCGTAATACTCTCCTTGATTAACAATGCCACACCCCCCCCCCCCCCCCCCCTTTTACCATCTTCTCTGTTCTTACTGAAACATCTAAATCCCGGAACCTGCAACATCCATTCTTGTCCCTGCTCTACCCATGTCTCCGAAATGGCCACAACATCGAGATCCCAGGTACCAACCCATGCTGCAAGCTCACCCACCTTATTCCGGATGCTCCTGGCGTTGAAGTAGACACACTTTAAACCAAGTTCTTGCTTGCCAGTGCCCTCTTGCGTCCTTGTAACCTTATCCCTGATCTCACTACTCTCAACATCCTGTACACTGGAACTACAATTTAGGTTCCCATCCCCCTGCTGAATTAGTTTAAACCCCCCCGAAGAGCACTAGCAAATCTCCCCCCCAGAATATTGGTACCCCTCTGGTTCAGGTGAAGACCATCCTGTTTGTAGAGGTCCCACCTACCCCAGAAAGAGCCCCAATTATCCAGGAAACTAAAACCCTCCCTCCTACACCATCCCTGCAGCCACGTGTTCAACTCCTCTCTCTCCCTATTCCTCGCTTCGCTATCACGTGGCACGGGCAACAACCCAGAGATAACAACTCTGTTTGTTCTCGCTCTAAGCTTCCACCCTAGCTCCCTGAATTTCTGCCTTAAATCCCCATCTCTCTTCCTACCTATGTCGTTGGTGCCTATGTGGACCACGACTTGGGGCTGCTCCCCCTCCCCTTAAGGATCCCAAAAACACGATCCGAGACATCACGAACCCTGGCACCTTGGAGGCAACACACCAACCGTGAGTCTCTCTCGTTCCCACAGAACCTCCTATCTGTTCCCCTAACTATGGAGTCCCAATGACTAATGCTCTGCTCCTCTTCCCCCTTTCCTTCTGAGCAACAGGGACAGACTCTGTGCCAGAGACCTGTACCCCATTGCTTACCCCTGGTAACTCGTTCCCCCCCCAACAGTATCCAAAACGGTATACCTGTTGTGTGAATACAAGTTCTCCTCTTCAGTTCCTGCTCTCAAGATGAATTTGATTTGCCACAGCAAATGGAAAGCATTCATTTGTATACAAGATTTGAGTAGACTCCAGTGTTGTACCTGTAATCCAACAACTTTTCTAAGGGGGCTGCTAGTTGTACAGTTGAGATGTTTTGAGGGCCCATAGCCTTTGCTGTATCCAGTGAACTCATCTTCTTACCTCTATTTGGCACTAAGTTTGAACAACTGGATGGTCATAATAAAGGTCTGCAAAGGAAACCCAACTCGAGCCTGAATGCCAGACCCGGAAGTCCGACCCGACCTAACCCCAACACATGGTGTCGGGTCGGGTATCAGGCCTTTACCCATGTACTGATGTAACGGCCTGCTACCTGACCCAACTCCGATGGGTCCGACAACATGTGTCGGGTTTAGGTCGGGTCGGACTTCTGTGTCCGGCATTTGGGCTCGAGTCGGGTTTCCATTGCAGACCTTTAGGTCATAAAACATCAGATAGTGTTGCATCCAGCAAGAAGCAGACCATAAGGAAAATGTATTTATAGATGCCATGTTTTTACTTGGTTAGAAATACCTCTTAATATCTTCAAGACCAGGTGGCGTGAGCAAGCTTGGAGAAGCCATGTTCATGGTTCCTTGTTAAATCTACCCAAGTGAGTGATTAGACTTCGGGCTGACATGTGCTGCTCTGGATGGGTGGTTAAGATTAATGTTTTGTCAATAAATGGCGCGAATTATCAGATATATTACTCTCAGACTTCTCAAATCTGCTCAAAGGGGTAAAGGACTTATCCAGCAGAAGGCCCCTGTACTCTGCCCCAGTGATGTGCTTTAACTCCACTCTTCAAAGCGCATCCATTCTTGCAACAGTTTGAATTTTTGTCAGTCTCAGCAAGGATGAATGGTGTGAGAAACTATCAGTTAGTTCAGAATCATTTAAGTTGTATAACAGGGTTGAGCTATTAATACAAAACAGTACACAAATTAACAGATTTAGCTTTTCACTGGTGTATTTTAACTTTTGATATTTTTCAAGGATCACAAATAAGTTTCATTAGGACTGTTTATAGAAATAAAACTTGCATTAACTGCATTCTCATTTACTGTGAAAGTAGAAATGTATATTTCTGAACAAAACCTAGGAATGAAAAAAGCACTAGTTACATCTGGTTGTAGGATTTGCAATTTTTTGTAATACTGAGTCTGAACTAGTTTGGTATACCAAAGCATGCTAGAGCAGAAAATGCATTGTGTTCTCTTATGTATCCTAATACTCTATATTACAGATATTACATGTATCTCTTTCCATTCATCTTTCTTTCAGAGGTACCCTGGGCAGGTTGTGCTTAAGTCCACAAGACTACGTTTCACAAATGTCAGAAGAAAAGATAGTACAGGCTCAGTGGCCTGTGCTGGAAAAGACCAAACATACTCTCTTGCAGGAACCTTACAAGTACAAGAAACAGCTGAGGAAACCTCACCTATAAAGAAGGAAACAAAATCCATTGGAGCAACAGAATTGAGAAGCACAGCACAAGAACAGGAATGTGTCTCTTTCCAGACAGGAGATGATGCTGCCCCTGAACTGTTGCAACCCATTTCACTTCCAAGCCCCTGCAGTGAAGAGTTCAGTAATATTGATGTAGTTCCTCCTCCACCTCCACCTCCTCTACCTCCTCCTCCTCCACCAGTGCCACTTTGTGAGGAATCACCCGAGGCTCAGCAGCAAGCAGAGAAATCTACTCAGTCAGGTGACTGCAAAGAAATATCACAATCTGTCAGCTCACCCATACCTCAGTTATTTGACAGCAAGCAGCTATTAAATGCCAGAAAAAAATTAAAGAAAACTGCATCAAGTGATGAACTGAAAAAACAAAAAGGTAACTATTAGCTTTTACTGTTTAAAATGTTGACAGCCTTCTTTTGTTTGTACTTTGTAACTTTTACATTATTTTTAGAATGAGTAAATGCTTTATCAGATTATTGTACAGTACTTGGGTTGTTATAGGTCACATGCTGCTTGATATATGCACACGGGTTTCTGAGAAGACTTGGATCATGTCAGGTGGCTTGAGACAAGAGGCTTATTGGGTGCTTGAATTGGGTGGCACATGGACGAAGACAGAGTTTGGGAGGGTAATGGTTTGTTAGGGACTGCCCTTTCATTGAGATGGGGTGGGTAGGAAGTTTCCTAGCTCCCCATAGTTGGTGCAATATGGGGGAGTTTGTGGTTTGGCTTGGATGGAGTGAGCTAACAGGAAAGGTGCCCAGATCTCTAGGTGCTTTCCCAGCTCCAGATGCAGTGAATCTATCACCATCTCTGCTCAGCAAAATTGCATTGTTGCATGTTTGACCACTGGGTATTGGTTGTGTAACAGCACGGGCTGCATCTTCTTTATGCATTGCTTAAAAATGCATGCTTGGTGAGGCTATATGTTAGAAGACATTCATATAATTTTAAGTGATTCTGTTTCTGTACTCATGTCTGAACTTGACCCTGTTACAGTGAGCTCACCGATGGATGAAGTTCTAGCTTCTCTGAAGCGGGGTAGCTTCCACTTGCGAAAAGTTGACCTACGTTCTCTGCCTCCATTTCCAAATGAAGATGACAGCAATAATATACTTGCACAAATTAGGAAAGGAGTAAAGTTGAAGAAGGTTCAGAAAGAGGCCCTGAGGGAGTCCTCCATAGATTTGCATGATGCTGATCCTCTAACGCGCAGCATCCACGAAGCTTTAAGGAGAATTAAAGAGGCATCGCCAGAATCGGAGGATGATGAGGATGAAGGCTTACCATACACTGACTGGGAGAACTAACTGTTATAGGCCAAGGCTATAAGGCTTACATGTTGTAAACATAACCTTGCCCTTCACTCAATTGTGCAATTGTTAATGGTCCTGTAGAGGAGTGGGTGGTCCCTGAATGGTAGAGAGGTGTTTCCCTTGAAGCTGTGCCTAAAATGAAGTCATCTAATATCTAAACTAATAAGTGTGTATACTATGTAATGTTTAAAATTTTCATAAGCCCTCTTCACAAGTGGATGAAAGGTGACACTGAGCAGTTGTCTGGTCAAAAGTTGCTTTTGTATGATCATGGTTGAGTTGTACTCTTAGTAATTTTATTCAGATCCCACTTAACCGTGATCAGCAATTTTTTTGCCATTAATAGCAGATAATGTTAATTGAGCATGATAAAGAAAATACCAGTATCATTAAAACAGTTCCAGTTTTCCTTCTGTACGTTAGTGGAGGGTACAGTTTGACCTGGGAAACACAGCTTAATTGTAAATTGATCCTCGAAGGTTCCCTCTACCAAAGTAGCTTTGTTTTCATCAAAGTCCAAAAGAAGATTTCTATACACCCAACAAAACTGTGGAAGAGTAAGAGTCCAGATGCCTTAAAAATGGACACAAAGTATACATGCAGGTTAGTTTTAGCTGTTTGTTCTACAAAATATTGGAGTCTTTCATTTTGTGTACTCTATGGTTCGACATATTTGCATTAATATTTTGCTTTGTATCCCCAGTTGACCTTTACAAAAGTATATCTATACGAGTAGCCTTCCATTTGATGTAGTTAATTACTGTAATTGATACTGTAAAATTTTAGTAGTTAATGAAATGGACCAATAGGGATAGCAAGTAAAATAATTTACTGCAAAATAATGGTTTTACAGTACTTAAGATTATATAGAAGTATATAGCACATTGATTTTAAAACCTATTTATATAGAAAGGTGAGGTAGATTGATTCAATTAAGTTGTAGGTTGACCAACTTACATTTGTTCAAATTATCTATATGTGCATAAACAGATTGCCTTATGTGCGGCTGAAAGATATTTTTTTAAGAAGTTCTGGATAAAGGGTTATTCACTGTAACATGTCAATTTGACTATGACAATACTCAGATATTTCCCGAGCCTTTTAAAACCTAAGCTTGATGTCACTTAGCCACTACATCTTGATTTATCTTGTCTTCTCTCTGACTTTTTCAAAATTGGCCGTGTCCTGTGCTGTGGGTCTCGGCACTTCACCTCGGCTTCTAGGTATATACAAAAAGAAAGCATGGCTCTGAAACATTCAGTCAAAATGGCTGGAGTCAAAATGCACTGTCTATGTGGATATTTTAACTGCAGAATTCTGGTTCCTACTGTGTGCTTAATTTTATTACAGAGGATAAATGCACTTAAATAGCACCTAGTATGGCATTGCACCTGTGTACAGATGAGTGCTAACCCACAATATCAATTTTCTTGGCATAGGTTTAATCATCTAAATGTGTATTCAGAGGGTTACCATGTGATCATCTTGTGGGTATAACCCATTTACTTGAGTGTTGGAAGATATGGGCAGATCCTATATGAATGGCTTTGTTGCCTTTAGATTTGGAACCAGAGGAAGCAAGAACATGGCACGACCAGAAAGAGGAGAACATTTAAATCATTAGTTTCCAGTAATCTATGAACAACAGAATTGCATTAAACGCAAAACATCTTTGGGGAAGCAAAGCTTTGTTGCAGCCCTAATTCAGATGGCATAGAATTAAATCATTTCAGAAAACTTGTATATGTGAGGAAATTTTCATTTAGATACAATAGGAATTTCTGGTCTAAAATCTAGGTTTTAAGTAACTGACAGATTTGTATTTATTTTATTTATTACATGTGTATATCATAGACTGTAGAACTACCTTGCTGTTGAGGAAGGAAAACTGGGATCAGTGTTGGGCAGATGGATTTTTTTCAATCAAATTTAACTGTCTTCTTCCTTGGATCAAGATTATCTGGGAGTTTGATATAGGCGGATAATGAACCCTGATGTGTTCGGCAATGAAGAACAGGAATCTCTGACTTTCCTGCAAATAAACTGCTTCACAGCTGTTTTAAAATATAATTGTTATATTTTTAACAAAAGACACGATTCCAGAATTATCTATTGGTTATACCCATCGAGATATGATGTAGAAAATAATGTGTTTATAAATGATTATTATCCATTAAAGTAGCATGAACAACCAGTTGGGTAGGAAGGAAGCAAGCAAAACCTTGTCAGGACATTGCTGAACAGAGTTGCTATGATTTCTGAATCCGAACATCATAGCTGTTGTGCCACATTGTTGTACCTTTTAGTGCACTGATTAAACACATCCTAAACTGAAAATGAAGAAAATTTAACAACTTCTGAAAAAGCATATGGATATGAAAGTATCAATTGCTTTGGCTATTGATTTTATCTACTCTGTTTTAACTTCTTGTTTATAATTTAATATGTTTTTTGAATTAGGCATTCGCGCTGAGAGTGCATTTTGGGTTTGTGCATGCTATGTGAGTCATTTGATTATTTAGCAGCATAAAACTGTCTTATAAAAGATCAATTATTTATTTTCACAAGCATTCTGTGTGAATTAGAACACTACATAGATTTGCTTGTTAATCATGTTTTATTTTATTATTCATGACAAAGCCAGTTTAAAATTTTAGTTTCTACTAAGTATTTTTAAATACTAGAAATTTTTAAACCGTCCCTGACACTATATGGTAATTTTAATTAATGTATAATATATATAAAGAAAATCTTCTGGCAGACTTGGTGAGTTTTATGTTTGTTTAAGCCCCTGTTTAGTTAAACCCAGGACAGTTCTAAAAAAAAACTGATTCCATTCTGAGGTTGTTGATGAGTACTGTGCAATGGATTGTTTCCCAAAGCACACGTTTGTTACTAAAAATCGGTTTGAGAATGCCTAAGTGAGCACAAGTTGGCAGATTCAGCAAGAACGTAATAACTTTATAAAAAGACAGCTGCAGGTTGCTTTGTTCTGTCAATATGAAGCATTATGCAACTTTTTTGCATGCTTTGTAATACTATACCAGATTTAGTAGAAGAGTTTGTGCAAATATCTAGGATTAAAAGTAACAAAATCCCTTCAGTGTTTGAAATGACATCCAAACTTGGGACTAAGAATACGATATCTGCTTGCGATGTGCATGTGTGGCTTTAGACAGTCTGGGGAGGGGAAGGCAAAGAAAATCAAATTAAATTCCATGATTAAGCCTTGATTATGCATTAAATAATTTGAAATGTTATATCTGACCTCCTAAATTCAGACTTAACTGAAATGATTGCACAATGAGGCTGCAGGCAGCACATAATGTTGACCTTGCAATTGTGAGATTGCTGTTACAGGTGCTTATGTAATATTTATAAGCATTTTGAAGTTGTGCAGTGGTGTGGCTTATTTGCATAATATTTTCCAGTACAGTATTCATTGCTTTATTTAAATGAAAGAGTCTTTTAGGCTATTTGCCTATGGGCTGCCCAGCACATCAACTAATTTTTTGTGACTGACATTTTTAATAGTTAACGTTTCTTTAGCTGGTTAGTAATCACTTGCTCTTCTGTCATTACTGATAAAAAAAAAAATGACTTTATTTTCTGTTAATCCAAAATGTTGCATATTAACTAAATGCAAGAATTGGATTGCAATAGTAAACTGGTGTAGGGGTGTGTGTGTGTGTGGGGATGTGTGTAGGAGAGCAAACCAAATTGCAGAGAGAAAATGCTTAAATAAATGTAATTGCTGTTCAATTAATATTTTGTTCATGCTAGTGTTTATTTTTCCAGTGGTGGTTATGATTATGAACTGTTTGAGCGGTAGTTTTCTTTTAAATGCTGCAGTTAGGTTAAATTTGTGTCTTGTTTCACATCCATTCCCTATTTTAAGATACCACCTAAAGATAAATTTTAAACTTACATAAAGCATGAATTTAACTGTACTTAATTTAAGAAGTAAAATTCTAAACATTTAACTGATGCACTTAATTCCTAAATAAAAAAATTAATATAGTGAAGGAATTAACCATAGAGAGCATAGGAATTGCTGAGCAACGAAAGACCAAGGTCTGTCTAGTTCATCTTTTACCATCCTGGTAGTTGGGTGATATAACGATAATGGAATTGGTGACTAATCATAGCAATAAATCTCTAACAATTAGTCTGCAACAGGCTCAGGCATGATGCAAAGAAAACACCAGCAGTGGGAAACTTTGGAAACCATAGGTCCAAAGGCATCTGTTGCTGCCAAGCATTCTACACTTACCACCTGTCATGTCTCAAATTACTCACATACTATATCCCAAAATATTATTTTCTGAAGGAAATCTATCTAACTTCCATTTGAATAAATAAATTGCAACTGTTTCGACTGTCTCCCCTTTAAGTGCAGGCTGATAGGGACAAGATTGAATAGGTGCACCTCTCAATAGATTTTTGGAGTTCTACCTACACTGTTTATTTGCTTTTCTGAATTCAGAATTGCTTGTTAACAGTTCAGCATATAGAACACCTCCCTCCTAATCTGGAAGCAGCGTTACTAGTGGAAACTGTTTTGTCACTTCACTGATAGCAGCCTTCCTTTGACAAAAGTCTATTATAAGAATACACAGTTTTTATCTATCTGCATTTTCTGATTGGTCGGTGGTTTGATTTGGTGGACGGAGCCTGTCACACGCACTGCGTTTATTGGTCCCTAGCTCTCTCGCTGCTCACCGGCCTCAAATAATGGGCCCTGGCTTTGTTTACTGGCCCCCGACTCTTGCCACTGCCCAGCCTCAGTTAATGGGCTCCAGCCCCTTGCTCTCGCCGCCACCCGGCCTTGGTTACTGGGCTCCTGTCGACGATGGGGGGCAGGCGGAGGGGGAATGACAGCATGGGAGTAGGGGATGGTAACAGCATGGGAGAGGGGTTAACAGCATGGGGGTGGCATTAGATGGAGGGGGACACCATGGGGGGACAGCATGGGAGGGAGGGGGATGGCATCGAAGGGGAGGGTGAGTCATCCTGGAAAATGTGGAATGGGGTTGGGAAGGGTAACATGGGAAGAAGGGATGGATGGGGATGATATGAGAGATGAAAGGAATGGCGTAGATATGGCTTGAGAGGGATGGAATGGGATGGGGATTTAAAGTAGTACTGTGGCAATAAATACTAATGTCAATGAACTGCAGGTCTCTGCTATTATTACAACATTTTAATAAAAACTGTTTCACCTCTGAAAATATAGTAATTAATAAATGGGGGCAAAAGTAGGTGGCTTTGAAAGGAATTTGTTCCGATGTGCATATGTATGATTTGATCAATGATATGAATTGGTTACAAAGTTTAAAAAATAAGTCAATTCAACTTCAACCAACGATAATTTATTTTATAAGGACAACTGGCATGAATAAGTTAGCAGGGTTAGAGTTCGGAATGAGGCCCCACCTCTTGTGTGCTAGGCTAATTCATAATTCATTTTTCTATGTAGAAAAATATTTCCATAGAGGAGAGGGGCACAAATTGACAGGAAATGTCAACTATACAATTCAATATTTATTTTCTCAACAATTCTTAGAAGGTTCCTTTTAAATCTTTACAACCTATTTTTAACAAAGAATTGTGGACTTGTAGTAAATGTGAAATAAAAAGAAGTTTAATGTTTATGGTAATGGCTACAAGGGCTTTAACCCATAAATAGCTGACCTCGAACCCTGACTGGCAAAGGATCAGGTAAATCATAGATTGTGCCACTAGTGGGATATTATTCCTATTCCTCATAAGTATTTTGCTTATATCCTGTGTTTGTATATTCCCATTATGGTTACCATTACCATCAAGCCAAGGGACCAACCCTAGTTCAATGAGAAGTGTTGGAGAGCATACCAGGAGCAGCATCAAGCATATCTAAAAATGAGGTGCCAGCCTGGTGAGATTACAATAGAGGACTTGCATGCACGCTAAACAGCAATATGCTATAGACAGAGCTAAGCGATCCCACAACCAATGGACCAGATCAAAGCTCTGCAGTCCTGCCAAATCCAGTTGTGAATGGTGGTGGACAATTAAACAACTAACCAGAGCAGGCTCCAAAAGCATCCCCATTGTCAGTGATGGGGGAACCCAACACATCAGCGCAAAAGACAAGGCTGAAGCATTTGCAACCATCTTCAGCTGGAAGTGCTAAGTGGATGATCCATCTCAGTCTCTTCCTGAAGTCCCCACCATTACAAATACCAATCTTCAGCCAATTCAATTCATTCCACGTGAAACCAAGAAACTATTGAAAGCACTGGACACAGCAAAAGCTATGGGCCTGACAACATCCCAGCTGTAGTACTGCAGACTTGTGCTCCAAACCTAGCTGCGCCCTTAGCTAGGCTGTTCTAGTACAGATACAACGCAGGCATTTACCAGACAGTATGGAAAATCATCCAGGTATGCCCTGGGGAGGACAAATCCAATCCAGTCAGTTACCACCACATCTGTCTATTCTCAATCATCAACAAAGTGTGGAAGGTGTTGTCGACAGAGCTATCAAGCGACACTTAATCAGCAATGACCTGTTCACCAATGCTCAGTTTGGGTTCCGCCAGGACCACTCAACTCCAGATGTCATTACAGCCTTGGTCCAAATATGGACAAAAGATCCGAATTCCAGAGGAGACTGATTTCCCTTGACATCAAGGCAGCATTTAACTGAGTGTGACATCAAGGAGCCCTAGCAAAATGCGATCAATGGTAATCGGGGGAACAACTCACCACTGGTTGGAGTCATACCTAGCACAAAGGGAGATGGTTGTGGTTGTTGGAGGCCAATCATCTCAGCCCCAGCACATCACTCCAGGAGTTCCTCAGGGTAGTGTCCTAGACCCAACCATTTTCAGCTGCTTCATCAAATGACCTTCCCTCCATCATAAGGCCAGAAGCGGGGATGTTCGCTGATGCTTTCACAGTGTTCAGTACCATTCGCAACTCCTCAGATAATGAAGCAGTCTGCGCCCGCATGCAGCAAGATCTGGACAACTTTCAGGCTTGGACTGATAAGTGGCAAGTGACATTCGTGCCACACAAGTGCCAGGCAGTGACCAGCTCCAAGAAGAGAATCTAACCATCTCCATTTGGCAGTCAACAACATTACCATCGCTGTTTCCCCAGCATCAACATCCTGGGGGTTGCCATTGACCAGAAATTTAGCTGGACCAGCCGTATTAGTACTGAGGCTGCAACAGCAGGTCAGCGACTGGAAATTGTGGTGAGTAACCCACCTCCTGACTCCCCAAAGCATGTCCACCATCTACAAGGCACAGGTCAGGCGTATGATGGAATACTCTTCACTTGAATGTTGTTGGAGCTTCATTCATCCAGGCAAGAAGCTCAACACCATCTAGGACAAAGCAGCCCACTTTATTGGCACCGGATCCACCAACTTAAACATCCCCCTTCCACCACAGTGGCAGTGTGTTCCATATACAAGAAGCTCTGCAGCAATTCGCCAAGGCTCCTTCAACAGCACCTTCCAAACCCACGACTTCTGGCATCTAGAAGGGCAGCAGATGCATAGGAACACCATCTGCAAGTTCCCCTCCAAGTCACTCACCATCCTGACTTGGAAATTAATTGCCGTTCCTTCACTGTCGCTGGGTCAAAATCCTGGAACTCCTTCCCTTAACAGCACTGTGGGTGTACCTACACCACATAGACTGCAGCGGTTCAAGAAGGCAGTTCACTACCACCTTCTTGAGGACAATTAAGGATAGGCAATATATGCTGGCCTTGCCAGCGATGTCCACATCCCAAGAAGGAATTGAAAAAAGTTATAGTTTGGTTTCAGTGTACAGCTGGATGAGTGTGACTGCTAGTGAGGTTTATTTGTCAGATACTGGTTTAGTGTATTTGTTTTGGGCTGTGCTTTAAAATGAATTTGGAAATGAGAAATGCTTCCTATAGTTATAGTCTGTATTTTACATGAAACGACCTAATGGCAGAGCAGAGAAGAGCTACGAGGTTCATTCATAGCAACAAAGGATTGAGTTATGAAGAAAATCTGTTAAAACATGGGCTTTTTGGCCTTGAGGGAATGGGGCTGAGAGGTGGCCTCAAAAGCTATGAAAGGATATACATATTTGGGTCACTAGAGAGAGGGGCACAGGTACAAGCTGGCAAAAGCCAAATTAAGTATTGATGTCAGGAAAGTCTTTGTTTAAACAAAGAATGATCAATATTGAATGTTCTTTAGGGTAGTGTAGTGAAGATGAAAACCATGGAATAATTTATAATATATGGTTCGATTGATGGTAGTGGGAACTGTATGAATTAATGAACTAGGATAGGGTGAATGATATTCCTCACTCATAACTGTTTTAGGTGATCTAATGAAATGTGATATCATAGAATGCATAACATACTAGTGAACTTAATTAAATATTAATAACAGATACTGTGCCCCTTTCTTGGTTATTGAGTTACCCTGCTTTTGAATTTTCACTTTTTCCTATATGAAGGTGACTTTTTCATTTTCTTAAGGTGAAATGGGTTCTTAGTTACACTTATATCTCAATTACAGGTAACAATCATTTGGATCCTGAAATACTTGTTATAAAAATGGAACAAATGGTTGATTTTAATTATTGATTATTAATTCATGTAATAACTCTTTGTGAATCACTAGTATGTTGGCAAAATTAAAATCACCAGGTCACCTTGCTTACTCAGCTAATACTGTGAATTAATGCACTTCACATAATTAGAAACCTGCAAAGCTAATTGGAGGTAATACATACAGTATGAATTAACAAGTTGAACGTGGAGGGAATCTGTTTTCCAAGAAAGAATGTTCTGCAATTTTCACATCGTCTCCTAAGGCTGCCCATTCATTAGACAGAAGTTTAGGAAGTTTTCCACTTTGGTGCTGTTTGATATTTAATTTTGAAACATATATAAAATGGTGTTTTATAACATTAAAAAAGCTGGGGCAACACACAATATTTAAGTCAGGACAAAGAGAGAGAGAATGGAAACACAACCACATGTTTGAAATTATACCAGGTTCACAGTCCTGCTTTGCACTTGCGGTTAAATCTGACACTGCTTTTGATGATGCTTTTACATTTGGACATTCTGTATTTATTAGCATCTTTTTACCAGAGAGCAAACAACAGAACTTGACTTTAGAACTAGGTTCATAGAATTCTTCAAGCTTAGAGTCATAGAGTCACAGAAGGAAGCCATTCAGCCCATCGAGTCCATGCCAGCTCTGTAGAGCAGTCCAGTCAGTCCGATTTCCCCTGCTCTATCCCTGTAGCCCTGCAAGTTTATTTCCCTCCAGTGCCCATCCAATTTTCTTCAGAAATCATTGGTAGTCTCCACTTCCATCACCCTCATAGACAGTGAGTTCCGGGCCATTACAACTCCTTACGTAAAAAAAGTTCTTCCTCACATCCCCTCCGCATCTATTGCCCAATAGCTTAAATTCATGTCACCTAGTCCTTGTACCATCAGCTAATGGGAACAGCTTTTCTTTGTCTACCTTATCTAAACCTGTTATAATCTTGTGAACCTCTATCAAATATCTCCTCAATCTCCTTTGCCTCAAGGAGAACAACTCCAGCTTCTCCAGCCTAACCTTGTAGCTAAAATCCTTCATCCCAGGAATGATTCTAGTAAATCTCCTCTGCACCCTCTCAAGGACCCTCACATCCTTCCTAAATTTGACTAACATCTAGAGCTTAAAGGCACTGATTAGTGTCACTGCTATTTAACTGGTGTGTACTGATATGTTGAAATAAACAAGCCATGGGGTACATTAACGGTTTCAGATAAGACTACAGCTGTGTGTGGCAATCAGCTGTAGAACTAAACAGCCACAAAAAAGTACAGGAGTCATAGACTTACTTTCTTCCTACAAAAATCAAAAACTAATTTATTTCTTCTGTTCAGACTGACATTTATTTTAAGTGTTCAGATAATTTGCACAGCGTTCAGTACCATTTGAGATTCCTCAGATATTGAAGCAGTCCAGGTCCATGTGCAGCAAGACCTGGACAGTGTTATGGCTTGGGCTAATAAGTGGCGTCACACAAGTACCAGGCAATGACTATCTCCAACAACAGTCTAAACATCTCCCCTTGATGTTCAACAATATTGCCATTGTTGAATACCCTACCATCAACACCCTGGGGGTTGCCATTGACCAGAAACTTAACTGGACCAGCCATATAAACACTGTGGCTGCAGGAGCAGGTTAGAGGTGGGAATTCTGCGGTACTAACCTGCTGACTCCCCAAAACCATCTACACGGCACAAATCAGGAATGTGATGGAACGTCCACTTACCTGGATGAGTGTATCTCCAACAACACTCGAGGCCTGACACCATCCAGGCCAAAGCAGTCCACTTGATTGGCACCCAAAACACCACCTTAAACATTCACTCCTTCCATCACCAGTGCATAGTGACAACAACAGTGTGTACCATCTACAAGATGCAGTGCAACAACTTGCCTCTTTTAACAACACCTGTGACCTCTACTACCTAGAAGAACAAGGGCAGCAGATGCATGGCAACATCACCACCTGCAAGTTCCCCTCCAAGCCACACACCATCCTGACTTGGAGCTATAACATTGTTGGGTCAAAATCCTGGAACTCCCTCCCTATCAGCACTTTGGATGTACCTACACTTACACATGGACTGCAGCGGTTCAAGAAGGCAGCTCACCACCACCTTCTCGAGGGCAATTAGGGTTGGGCAACAAATGCTGGCCTTGCCAGTGACCCTCGCATTCCATGAATGAGTAGGAAAAAAATTAAGTAAAATTACCTGTATACAATTAGTGGAAGTTGAGACCAGTGTGAGAGATGCTTGTGATTGGCATGCTCTTATTAATCCATCAATAAGTGGAGATCTTCTCTTGAACCCTGAATGATCCCTAGCTTCTGCCTGACTGATTAGAATAGCTTGTCCCCTAACTGACCTGACAACTTTTAGGAGTTGATAATGTTATGGAAACTTAATTTAGCTAAATTAAGTGTATTCTAATAGTTTTAAAAATAAATCATGGCCCTTTCAACTGGTGAAAAGAATTTAAGATTGTATATCAATGAGAGTTTAATAGAAATATTTTGCTTCAAAATATGACAAGTACAGAAATATTTGAGAGACTGACCTCGGGAGACTTGAGACAATGGTAGTTTGAGACTATATGCTTCATGCTATGCACATTAAAACCCAGATCTTGCATACACTGCAGTAGTTTAGAAGAAAGACTGGTTGATGTGGATTTATATAGTGGGCACTGAATATGCAGTAGGAGTAGATGTTGCTTTGATGTTGAACAGGAAGAATAATTGGGTTTGTTAGAATAATATGCAATGATAGATCCTTGTTACTTCTCCCCCACCCCCTTCACAATTCAAAATATTTGAAAATTCAATTCCATAGAAGCAACATGTATATAACTTTTTTTTAAAAATGTAACTTTAAGTAATGTTCCTAAATGATACAAAACAGAAAATGTTGGAAATATTTAGGTCCGGCAGCATCTGTGGAGAGAAAAGCAGAGTTAATGTTTCAGGTCGATGACCTTTCATCACTCTGCTTTTCTCTCTACCGATGCTGCCTGCCTGACCTCCTGAGTATTTCCAGCACTTTCCGGTTTTGTTTCAGCTTCCAGCATCCACAGCATTTTGCTTTTCCTAAGTGATAATTTGATATTTTTCCATAGATTTCTTAACCTAATTTAAACCGATTTAAGTGCTTATGAGACTTGCAGGACCAGTAATTTGAGACTAATCCTTGAAAAGTATATTTATAGTTAGAAATTTTGAGGAGTCTCTCGTGAAACTCTGGTGTATAAGGGATAATTCAGTGACTCTGTTGTGCAGGCAGGGTGAGTTGTAGAATCTGAGCACTAACTTGCTGCTCTATCTCAGACCCATGCTCCCTGTGAATAAATCAGTTTGCTGGGATTGCATGAACATGGCAATATCCCTAGGGAAAGAAAATTCTATTGGCACTTTTTCTGCTCAACACTGGTTTAAAACAATCAAGCGCTCTGGTTCATATCAAGCTCTGTAAAGCTGGTCAGGTTACAGAGTAACACAAAATATGTAGTGTTTTGACTGACAATTAAAATAGTTTGTAAGCAACTAACCTGGATAGCATCAAAAATACTGTAATGCAGTAATTCTCCTAAAGTTGTGGCATTTTTCCACTCATTTTACAGCACTGACCTTTTGCCATAATTGAAAAATCCATTGAAAAAACTGGTCGTTTTTGTTTGCTTTTGCTTTTAAAGGTGTCTGGGTTAGACAGCTTTGTGTGCTTTCTTTATTCATTTCTGGTGCTAAGTTTTTGATACATTCGCAATAAAGCAGGTACTGTATTTATGTGGTACCTCAGCACAGAATTAAACCATCTATCAGCTTTATGATTTAATATTTTTATTTTGCACCTACGATATCTCTCCAAGAAATGAAATAACAGCCCTCTTGTATGATATAGTTCAACATCATGCTTGTAATACCCAAGGTATAGCGTTTCCAAATCCAACCAATTAGAAGCTGCGTAGTCCTGTAGTTTTCAGATGCTGATGGGGGTGAAGAAAAGGCAGATGAGTGACTGGCTTTGTGCAATATTTGAACTGACTCGAAGAAACACACTAGCACAATATTTTAACTTTATGGCATTTAACATCATATTTAAAAAAGCAGCTTGTATTTTGAACGGTTATAAGATATCCACTGCACAAAACAGTTGCTTTTAAAATAATAATCCAGAAAAATGAAGTATTTATTGAGCAACAAATAAGTATAAATGAATTTTTAAACTTAAGGAAGCATTTATATAGCAATATTATGAAATGTAAAATACTTGCTCTGTTTTTCTTCCTGTTTTATTTAGCTTATCTATCCTATAAAACCTTGACTTCTATCATTTAATCTTGGTAATATGTTCTGTTTTATTCATTTTTACTGACATATTTAAGGCTGAAAGCCTCAGAAGTACTGCAATCACTTCTTTTAACATTGTATTCACAGTTTTGGTGCTGAAAGAAATTGCTTCTGTTTCATTCAATAAACTATGATATTTAATATATTTTGTTATTTACTGTGTATCTGTGTAACTAATTTTGCTTGTTGGAAATTATTTCTATTTATCTAATGGTTTGAAGGTGTTGGAAAGGCCTGTTCCAGAATATTCTGGTTTTGAGCTCAGTCCTCAGCAAGTGAAGCACTGAAATCCTCAGTGAGAATATAGATTAAACCGAAGGCCAAAATGCAGACAGGTTATATACAAACATATGAGAAAGACAAGCTGGTTTATTGAATGCTCCCCATTCACTTACAGTTACTTAATTTGCTGGAAGAGGCAGAAAAAAATCTTTTCACTGGCCTAGGGCTTCTTTATAAAAGGAAAAAAGAATTCTGGGAACCTCCTCTCCAATCCCAAAGGTGATCAAAAATAAATTCCAGGAGATAAATGGAGGTACGTCACCCAACATACTATCTAACTTTTGTAGGCAGGTGATATCCACCATCTCCAGGAATGCACCCAGCTCCCTTTTGAATATTTGAATCAAATCTACACTTACTGTATAAACTGGCAATTTATTGATTGCAAAAAGGAAAGGTTCTTGATTTCTTATCTAGTTTATGCTTCTGTAACTTGTGTGCATGTCCTTTGGGACTTCCTAACCTATCTAATTCAAATAATCTATCCACTTGAACACACTGTAGTCCCTTCATCATTTTAATTACTTATCAAATTTCCCCAAAGTCTGTGCTTTTCCAGAGGTAAAATCGCTGAGCTCTTCAAACTTAGTGATAACTAAGGGTTTTTAAAGTACGGATTAATCTCGCAGTCCTCTTCTGAACTTTTTCTAGAATGTCTGCATCTTCTACGACATTCGGAGCATTGTTTGCGAGATGTTCACATAAACAATTGGAGAATGAGTTGAAGTGTTATCAAATCATATTGGGCCTGCAGGATAATGTGCGTGATGAACTTTGTTGTCTACACTATATAAATCTTTAAGCAACTTTGAGTAATTCATACACCCTCATTTACAGTAGACCTTAATGCCAAGTAATGTGTGCAGTAAACCTCCAACAGGAATTAACCATAGCATCTCATTGATTCGGATGACAACACACTGTGATACTGACCAGCCTATCCAATTGTTGACGACAATACCTAAAGACAAAAGTACTTTAAATTCATAGTGGCACTGTAACAGCAAGGCTCTGAGCTCGAAAGATTCAAATTCATCTCCCAGATGTGTAATATTTACTCTTTAGACTTCCTTTGATAGATTTGCCAAGGTTAGGAACATAGGAGCAGGAGTAGGCCATTCAGCTGTCGAGCCTGCTCCGCCATTCTATTAGATCTTGATTGATCTACCTCAAGGCCACTTTCCTGCGCTATCTCCATATCCCTTGATGTCATCATAATCCAGATATTTATTGATTGCTGTCTTGAACATGCTCAATGATTGAGCTTCCACAGCCCTCTGGGGTAGAGAATTCCACAGATTCACCATCCTCTGAGTGAAGAAATCCCTCCTCATCTCCGTCTCAGAATAAGAGGTAGGCAATTTAAGACTATGTCCCCTGGTTCTAGACTCACCAGCCAGGGAAAACATCCTATCTGCATCCACTCTATCACACCCTGTAAGAATTTTGTAAGTTTCAATGAGATCACCTCTCATTCTTCTAAACTCTAAAGAATGCAGGCCCAGTTTCCTCAATTTCTCCTCATAAGATAATCCCGCCATCCCAAGGATCCCCATCCATTGCACCCCCTCTATTGGCAAGTATATTCTTCCTTAGATGAGACCAAAACTGTACACAAAACTCCAGCTGCGGTTTCATCAAGGATCTATACAATTGCAGCAAGACTTCTTTATTTCTGTATTCAAAGCCCCTTGCACTGAAGACCAACATACCATTTGCCTTCCTAGGCAGCTGCACCTGCATGTTAGCTTTAAGGGACTTATGAACAAGGACATCCAGGTCCCTTTGGACATCAACATTTCCCAATCTTTCATCATTTAAGAAATACTCTCTGTTTTTGATGGGAAATGATGGAAGAAAACTCAAGTCTCTTCCATGCACCACTCAAGTGCCTCCTGCCAAGTCATCCAAGGTGCGTCATTGATGCTGAATCCAAGACTTTGACCAATTTTTCGTGATTGTGATTTTGCATTTCAAGAACAAATGAGCAGATCAAATAAAGTTAACTTTTCACAATACCAAAAGTGTTTTTTTTAATCATTCATCACTTTTCTTTTTGGGCCTCCTTATCTCGAGAGACAATGGATACGCGCCTGGAGGTGGTCAGTGGTTTGTGAAGCAGCGCCTGGAGTGGCTATAAAGGCCAATTCTGGAGTGACAGGCTCTTCCACAGGTGCTGCAGAGAAATTTGTTTGTTGGGGCTGTTGCACAGTTGGCTCTCCCCTTGCGCCTCTGTCTTTTTTCCTGCCAACTACTAAGTCTCTTCGACTCGCCACAATTTAGCCCTGTCTTTATGGCTGCCCGCCAGCTCTGGCGAATGCTGGCAACTGACTCCCACGACTTGTGATCAATGTCACACGATTTCATGTCGCGTTTGCAGACGTCTTTATAACGGAGACATGGACGGCCGGTGGGTCTGATACCAGTGGCGAGCTCGCTGTACAATGTGTCTTTGGGGATCCTGCCATCTTCCATGCGGCTCACATGGCCAAGCCATCTCAAGCGCCGCTGACTCAGTAGTGTGTATAAGCTGGGGATGTTGGCCGCTTCAAGGACTTCTGTGTTGGAGATATAGTCCTGCCACCTGATGCCAAGTATTCTCCGAAGGCAGCGAAGATGGAATGAATTGAGACGTCGCTCTTGGCTGGCATACGTTGTCCAGGCCTCGCTGCCGTAGAGCAAGGTACTGAGGACACAGGCCTGATACACTCGGACTTTTGTGTTCCGTGTCAGTGCGCCATTTTCCCACACTCTCTTGGCCAGTCTGAACATAGCAGTGGAAGCCTTACCCATGCGCTTGTTGATTTCTGCATCTAGAGACAGGTTACTGGTGATAGTTGAGCCTAGGTAGGTGAACTCTTGAACCACTTACAGAGCATGGTCGCCAATATTGATGGATGGAGCATTTCTGACATCCTGCCCCATGATGTTCGTTTTCTTGAGGCTGATGGTTAGGCCAAATTCATTGCAGGCAGACGCAAACCTGTCGATGAGACTCTGCAGGCATTCTTCAGTGTGAGATGTTAAAGCAGCATCGTCAGCAAAGAGGAGTTCTCTGATGAGGACTTTCCGTACTTTGGACTTCGCTCTTAGACGGGCAAGGTTGAACAACCTGCCCCCTGATCTTGTGTGGAGAAAAATTCCTTCTTCATCACTAATCACACCCAAAAGACATTTTGATATCCAGTTTAAGCCTCGAGTTTTTTTAAGTTTGGCTGTACAAAATTAATTCCATGGCCATTCCATAATACTCCAGTGTCCTAGTCCCAATCATCTTCAGGTGCTTCATCAATGACCTTCCCTCCATCATAAGGTCAGAAGTGTGGATGTTTGTTGATTTTCAATCCCATTCGTAATTCCTCAGATAATGCAGGAGCCATGCAGCAAGACTGGGGCAACATTAAGGCTTGGGCTGATAAGTAGCAAGTAACATTGCCCAGCACTTGTGTGGCACAAATGACAAGAGAATCTAACCATCTCCCCTTGACATTCAATGGCCTTGTGTCATGGTTTCCCTTTTTTCTCAGTTTAAACATTCCCTCATATCCCTTGTTGCCTGCTTTTTCCCCTTTTTCACTTTTTTCTTCTGGGTTATATATATATTCTATATGGTTCTGCTCCTTACTACTTTGCTAGTTTCCAACATTCTATTATTTAGTTAATCTAAATCAAGGATTATTGACTAAATAGCAAAACTATAACAGTGACTAATTCAGATCATATTAAGAATATTATAATGAGGTGCATTGTAGTTGGTACAAGAAGTTATAATGCACAAGCACAGCAAGCTAAAGAAGACAAAGAATTTAGAAAAATATCTGTTAAATAGGCAAAGTATTTAGCAAAATGTTCTAACTTCATATTCATTAAAATCCACATAATTTCAGATGAGAGATTGAAACAATTATTAGTCACATTTTAAATGTGGATAGTGCCGGGTTGTGGAACTTGAGCAGCAGCTGGCGACACTGCGGCGCATCCGTGAGGATGAGAGCTTCATAGATAGCATGTTGATAGATGTGGTCGCCCCACAGCTTGAGAGTAGGCAGGGAGAGAGAGAGAATGGGTGACCGCCAGACAGTCAAGAAGAAACAGGCAGGTAGTGCAGGAGACCCCTGAGTGTGTCTCACTTTCCAACAGGTATTCAGTGCTGAATACTGAGGATGGTGATGATTCATATGGGGAGTGCAGCCAGAGCCAAGTCCATGGCACCACAGGTGGCTCAACTGTACAAGGGGGCACAAGGAAGGCTGGAAGAGCGATAGTGATAGGCGATTCAATAGACAGGAGAACAGACAGGCGTTTCTGTGGCCATAGACGTGAATCCAGGATGGTGTGTTGCCTCCCTGATGCCAGGGTCAAGGATGTCACTCTGCAGCTGCAGAGCATCCTGATTGGGGAGGGTGAACAGCCAGCAGTCGTGGTCCATCATGGTACCATGTGGTTGATGAAGGGAAAGCAGTTGATGTAGTCTACTTGGACTTCAGTAAGGCTTTTGATAAGGTCCTGCATAGGAAATTGGCACAGATAGACACATGGCAGTATGTTCTCATAGCTATTACAGAAACATGGCTTAAGGAGGGACAGGAATGGCAGTTCAACATTCCTGGTTACAGCCGCAATCGAGAGGGGGATAAGAAAGGAGGGGGGGGTTGGCAATTTTGGTCAAATAAACTATTACAGCTGTGAGGAGGGATGATATGTTGGAAGGTTCATCAAATGAGGCCATATGGATTGAGCTGAGGAACAAAACTGTGGCAATCACTGCTAGGAGTGTACTATAGACCCCTAAACAGTCAGAGGGAGATAGAAGAGCAGATATGTAGGCAAATCTCAAAGAAGTGCAAAAACAATAGGGCAGTAATAGGGGATTTTAACTACCCCAATATTAACTGGGATAGTTTTAGTGTGAAAGGGATTGAGGGAGCAGAATTCTCAAGGTGCATTCAAGAGAACCTTTTGGCCAGTATATAGCAAGTCTAACAAGAGAGGCTGCAGTTTTAGACTTGGTTTTAGGAAATGAAGCTGGGCAGGTGGAAGGAGTGGCAGTGGGAGAGCATTTTGGTGGTAGTGATCATAATTCAGTCAGTTTTAACATAATTATGGAAAAAGACAAGAATAGAGCAGGAATGAGAGTTCTCAATTGGGACAAGGCCAATTTTACTAAGCTGAGGAATGATTTAGCGAAAGTGGACTGGAAACAGCTACTTGAAGGTAAATCAGTGTCAGAGCAGTGGGAGGCATTCAAAGGGAAGATTCAAGGGGTGCAGGGTAAACATGTCCCCACAAAGTAAAAGGGTGGCACGGCCAAATCTAAAGCCCCATGGATGACTAGGAGCTTACAGGGTAAGATGAGGCAGGAAAGGAAAGCTTATGTTCGGCACTGAGAACTTAATACTACAGAAAGCTGAGAGGAGTATAGAAAGTGGAGGGGTGAAATCAAAAAGGAAATTAGGAAAGTAAAGAGAGGGCATGAAAGTACATTGGCAAGCAAAATCAAGGTAAACCCAAAGATGTTTTATGAATACATTAGGAGTAAGAGGATAACTAAGGAGAGAGTAGGGCCCATAAAAGACCAAAAAGGTAACCTATGTGAAGGGGCGGAAGATGCTGTATGGTTCTTCATGAATAATTTGTGTCTGTCTTCACAAAAGAGGGGGATGATGCAGATATTGTAGTCAAGGAAGAGGGGTGTGAAGTATTGGATGTGATAAACATAGGGAAGAAGGAAGTATTAATGGGATCTAACCTCAGTAGTGGGCAAATTATTGGAATAAATTCTGAGAGAAAGGATAAACTGTCACTTCGAAGGGCATGGATTAATCAAGGATAGTCAGCATGGATTTGTTAAGGGAAGATCTTGTCTGCCTAACCTGATTGAATTTTTTGAAGAAGTAACAAGGAAGATTGATGAGGGTGGTGCAGTTGATGTGGTCTACATGGATTTTAGCAAGGCTTTTGACAAGGTCCCACATGGCAGACTGGTTAAAAAAATAAAATCACATGGAATCCATGGAAATGCAGCAAGGTGGATACAAAATTGGTTCAGTGGCAGGAAACAAAGGGTAATTGTTGGCAGGTGTTTTTGCAACTGGGAGGTTGTTTCCAGTGGCGTTCCACAGGGCTCAGTACTGGGTCCCCTGCCTTTTGTGGTATATATTAACGATTTGGACATAAATGTAGGGGCATGATCAAGAAGTTTGCAGATGACACAAAAATTGGCCGTGTGGTAGATAGCAAGGAGGATAGCTGCAGGCTGCAGGAAGATATCGATGGACTGGTCAAGTAGCCAGAAAAGTGGCAAATAGAATTCAACCCAGAGAAGTATGAGATGATGCATTTGGGGAGGTCAAATAAGGCAAAGGAATAGATGATTAAAGGGAGAATCCTGAGAGGTGTAGAGGGAATGGGGGACCTTGGAGTGAATGTCCACAGATCCCTGAAGGTAGATGGACAGGTTGATAAGGTGGTTAAGAAGGAACTGTATAAATCATTGATTAGGCCACAACTTGGGTACTGTGTGCAGTTCTGGTCACCTCATTACAGAAAGGATGTAATTGCACCAGAGAGGATACAGAGGAGATTTACAAAGATGTTGCCAGGACTGAAAAATGCAGCTATGAGGAAAGATTGGATAGGCTGGGGTTGTTCTCCTTGGAATAGAGAATGCTGAGGGGAGATGTACAAAATTGTGATGGGCCTGGATGGAATGGATGTGAACGGCTTATTTACCTTGAAAGAGAGGTCAGTGACTAGGGGGAAAACTTTCTATGATGCTACATAAACCTAAATTCTGAAGCCCTACAATTTGTAAAAACATTGAAGGAACTTTATCTGCAATTGGATTTCAATTACAAACAATAAAAACAACTTTTAGAAATCACATTGTAAAAACATACGCATAGAGCATTGAAGAAACACAATAGATTCCTCTCGAATTGCACTAGATGACAAATTCACAATTGATGTTACAATCTTCCTGTTGAAATATTTTTCCTAGACCCAGCTGCAGCTCTATTCCACAAACCTTGGGGAGATAACCTCTGACAAGAACTACTTTATCAGTCTTCATAAATTGAGGTGCAAATAAAAGGTGCAGAAAATTATTCTTGCATAGTACCGTTTGTCTGCATCCCGACGTCTTCTGATGCTCACTCGAAAAATCCGCACAAATGTGAACATCACTATATACAGATGGCAACAACTTGCATTGATAGTGTTTTTTAACTTAGAAAAATACTTCACACCACAACACACAAGCACGAGGTAAAAATTAATGCTGAGCTAAAGAAGGAAAGATTATGAGGGATGAAATAATGCTTGGTTAAAGAGGTGGGTTTTAAGAAGAATCTTAAAGGGGAAAAGACAGAGAGATTTAGGAAAGGAATTCCAGGCTGCTAATGGTGGGGCCAGTCAAAGGAAGAGTATTCGGGGGTGAGGGGCAGGGTACAGTGGCAGATGGACTGAAATAGGCATGGAAACAAATATGGAGGTGGAAGCATGTGATGGAGAGGATATGTGATCAGAAGATCAGCTCAGGGTTGAACAGAATGCTGAGGTGGCAAATGTAATATTACTTGTTCCTTTCGTAGGTTAACATAAGATTCACAGGACTCCAATATCCAAACAAAATGTGGGTTTTTACTGTAACTTAACTAGAACATAGGAGCCACACCAACACGGGTCCTAATCTGTTGGGCTACACCCACAACTCCCTGGTCATGTGTGACATGACATCACTTCTCCAGTTACCTTTACTTACAGCCCCTTAAAGGTGGTCCCTTCTTAAGATGGTTCCACATCCCACAGCATCCCCCTTTTTTCCAAAGATAAAAACATATGTATAATATACAATGAAGCTAACTATACATGATTAGAACAAACCATTTACAAGTAAGCAAGTTTAACACTCTATAAAATGTAGAGGAGGTTTGCTTATTCATTCGATCTTGTTATCACCAGCCTCTTCTGAGACGCTGATGACTCGGAACTCTGGTTAGCATGTTCTTCTGTGCTCGTAGCGTCTATATGTTCATCTTCGGACTTTGTCTTTGAATGTGTCCGCAATGTCACAGGGTTGTCACATGTACTGTTGTCGTACAGCTCTCTGAGTTGACTTCAGTTGTCATTGGGTGTCTGGACCTTGTGCGATCTGGGCTGGTCGCATATCCTAGCAACCTCTGCAGGATACCAAGTTCCCAATGTGTGATTGAGGATTCTGACCTTCTATCCTACTTGCAATTAAGCTAATTCTGGTTCTGCTTGTCTATCATATGATGACTTCATCTTCCCTTATTTAGACAGAAATATATCCTTTACTGTGGAAAACCTAGAGAGATGGTGACCGGGCAGGGTAGTTCTTACCTGCCTTCCTAACATCAACTCTGCAGGCGATGGTAAGCCCATGTCCGATGGACTAGCTCGGAGGTGCAGCTTTACAACCTTGAGATCGTGTCCTGTCTGCCTACACTTCAAAATTAGTGATTTGATGGTGCACACAATGTGTTCAACAATGCCATTGGATTTTGGATAATGGTGTGGCGATGTCACGTGATGGACTCCCCACCTGGCACACATGTATTGGAATGGTCTTCCTGCATATTACGGCTCATTATAGGAGGTAATTTCTTCCAGCCGCCAAATTGGCTGAACGGAGCACTGACCGTATCAGGGACCACTGCACTTGATGTATCTTGTAGCCACCTGATGCTCGGAAACTAGGTGAAGGCATCTGTAACAAGGAGGAAATCATTACCTTAAACATGAAATAAATCTGTGCAGAGCTTCACGCATGGATGTGAAGGTGTTTCATGCGGAATCAAGGGTTACTTCTGTTGATTTGGCTGACAACTTTGACACGCCTCAAAGGATTTCACCATCATCTCAACATCACTGTGGATTCTTAGCCAGTAGACCATCTCTCTAGCAAGACATCTGGTACATTCTATTTCTAAATCCCTTTAATGGAGTTGGGTTAGAATTTCAGAATGCAGAGCTTCGGGTATCAGGACTTGTTTTCCTTTGAAAATCACCCCATGTGATATACCGAGCTCATCTCGATATGGCCAGAAACAGCGTAGACGTTCAGTTACTTCCTGTATGGTGTCAGGCCATCCTTCCACAATCACCTTCCACAGCAACGATAGGGTAGGGTCACGTGCCATTTCGTCTCTTAGTGCTTGCATTTGTGAGGTCCAAAACACAAGGACGATCTTCAGGACATCTTCAATCCCAGTATCCACGCTGTGGACATGCAAATCTAGTGAGACATCTATATCTTTATTTGGGTTAGGCAATCTGCTCAGGGTGTCCGATGTGACCATTTTGCTGCCCAGTTTAAATCGCAGCCCTGGACCTTCAGGAAAAGTCTCTGCAAATGCAGAGGAGCATTTGTCCCCTTGTTTAAGAAGGGTAGCAGGGATAATCCAGGTAATTATAGACCGGTGAGCCTGACGTCAGTGGTAGGGAAGCTGCTGGAGAAGATACTGAGGGATAGGATCTATTCCCATTTGGAAGAAAATGGGCTTATCAGTGATAGGCAACATGGTTTTGTGCAGGGAAGGTCATGTCTTACCAACTTAATAGAATTCTTTGAGGAAGTGACAAAGTTGATTGATGAGGGAAGGGCTGTAGATGTCATATACATGGACTTCAGTAAGGCGTTTGATAAGGTTCCCCATTGTAGGCTGATGGAGAAAGTGAAGTCGCATGGGGTCCAAGGTGTACTAGCTAGATGGATAAAGAACTGGCTGGGCAACAGGAGACAGAGAGTAGCAGTGGAAGGGAGTTTCTCAAAATGGAGACGTGTGACCAGTGGTGTTCCACAGGGATCCGTGCTGGGACCACTGTTGTTTGTGATATACATAAATGATTTGGAGGAAAATATAGGTGGTCTGATTAGCAAGTTTGCAGATGACACTAAGATTGGTGGAGTAGCAGATAGTGAAGGGGACTGTCAGAGAATACAGCAGAATATAGATAGATTGGAGAGTTGGGCAGAGAAATGGCAGATGGAGTTCAATCAGGGTAAATGCGAGGTGATGCATTTTGGAAGATCCAATTCAAGAGTGAACTATACAGTAAATGGAAAAGTCCTGGGGAAAATTGATGTACAGAGAGATTTGGGTGTTCAGGTCCATTGTTCCCTGAAGGTGGCAACGCAGGTCAATAGAGTGGTCAAGAAGGCATACGGCATGCTTTCCTTCATCGGACAGGGTATTGAGTACAAGAATTGGCAGGTCATGTTACAGTTGTATAGGACTTTGGTTCGGCCACATTTGGAATACTGCGTGCAGTTCTGGTCGCCACATTACCAAAAGGATGTGGATGCTTTGGAGAGGGTGCAGAGGAGGATGTTGCCTGGTATGGAGGGTGCTAGCTATGAAGAGAGGTTGAGTAGATTAGGATTATTTTCATTAGAAAGGCGGAGGTTGAGGGGGGACCTGATTGAGGTGTACAAAATCATGAGAGGTATAGACAGGGTGGATAGCAAGAAGCTTTTTCCCAGAGTGGGGGATTCAAATACTAGGGGTCACGAGTTCAAAGTGAGAGGGGAAAAGTTTAGGGGGGATATGCATGGAAAGTTCTTTATGCAGAGGGTGGTGGGTGCCTGGAACGCATTGCCAGCGGAGGTGGTAGATGCGAACACGATAGCGTCTATTAAGATGTATCTAGACAGATACATGAATGGGCAGGAAGCAAAGAGATACAGACCCTTAGAAAATAGGCGACATGTTTAGGTAGAGGATCTGGATCGGTGCAGGCTTGGAGGGCCGAAGGGCCTGTTCCTGTGCTGTAATTTTCTTTGTTCTTTGTTCTTTTTGAGCACTCATGAACAGTTTGCAGCATATGGCTTCAAGTGGCATGTGGTCAGTCTCCACAGTAAAATGTTTTCTGAACAAGTAGGTATGAAACCTAGCGATACTAAAACTAGAGCTAAGGTTTCATGTTCAATGTTGGAGTAATTGGATTGGGTTTGCCACAAACTCTTTGACACAAAGGTAATTGACTTCCCTTCCTGCATGATTCAGGTGCCTAATCCCTTCTGGGACGCGTCGACCTGAAGCGTGGTCTCTTTGGTTCGGTTGTAATATTGTAGAACGCTGTCTTGACTTGACAGAGTTAACTATAAGGACTGCTGGTGGTCTTCCTGCCACAAGTAAGGGGTATCTTTACAGAACAGTTCCCTAAGTGGTGCTGCTTGCTCAGTGAAATTGGGGATGTACGGGTTCAAAAAGTTGAACAGCTCGAGACACCATTGTAGGTCTTCCCGGTCCTGAGGAGTTAGCATGGCTCTGACATCTTCAATCTTATCTGGGTCTGGGGTATTCCTGTGGTGGAATATATCAAACCAAAGAAGTTGATGTGCCCAACGTTGACCTGGCACTTCTTGCTACTAAACACAAGGCCCTCATGACGAGTAGCCAACGTTAGCAAATGCAAGTTCTGGTCATGCTCCATCACCACAATATCATTGGCTGTACAGATACAGCCTGGGACATTTTCCGTTATCCTCTCCATGTACTGTTGGAAAAATTTTATGTGGCTGCCAGTTGCCGTAAAAGATGGTGGCCCACGCATGCGACATTCACTCCACGGAGCCTCCATGATCTTAAATGTGGCGCCTCATTAACATGTCCGAGGTGGCCGCCACCAGATGACATGGAGGGAGCAGGTGAGCCGTCCCCAGCAATGGCGTCTGGCGCCACTGCGCAGGCGCAAGTGCCATCTTTAAAGGGCTTAGAGCCCCAAATGAGCGTTTCAAATATTAAAGGCAAATTTCATTTAAAAGTCTTAAAAAATCTTTTAAAAATCTTTCCATCGCCTCTCCAACCACCTCCCCCAATAGCCTTACATTTAATTCCTTGCCCATTCACCCACCAAAATACTTAACTTGACTACGTGACCTTCTCCCCCACAGTTCACAAACCCTAACCCTCAACCCCTTCCCAATATCCCCCCTAACCAATGTAAAGAGTTTGACCCTGCTCCCTGTCTCCTGCACTGAGAAAAGTACCTCCTCACCCCCTCCTCTCAGGAGTTGTGCCTCATTTCCCCAGACGGGGATCCGAAGGCGCATCGATGCTGGTCACCAGGATGCAAATTTCAACCTGCTGTCTGAATTGCAGCGGCCGGCATGTTGATGAATGGTACGTGCCCATCTGCAAATTGTAATGCGGGTTCCATTGCAGAGCGGCCGGGGGTGGGGGGGTGCCGACACGAGGCCTTGCCTCCACGATCAGGACTGGATCTGCCTGTGGGAGCTCAGTGGCAGGCCTCATCCGGAGCATTCTTTATGTGCACCACCACCAAGCCCCCCCACCCCCCAAACCACCATTCCCAATGTCCAGGACTCTATAAAATTCAGCCCAGTATCTCCCAAATGGTGTTCTAAAAGTTTTGAGTGGCTAGGACCTCTTGGCTAAGTAGACAGATCAGTAGTTATGCTTTGCGTCAAGCTTTGAAAAGTACTTAGCATCAGTAAACTTAAGATTCAGCTCCTCCAAGGTTGGGATTTTATGTGGGCATCTCTTGAGGGCTAAATTCAGCTGTTGCGGGTTTAGTTTAGTTTAGAGATACAGCACTGAAACAGGCCCTTCGGCCCACTGAGTCTGCGCCGACCATCAACCACCCATTTATACTAATCCTGCACTAATTCCATATCCCTACCACATCCCCACCTGTCCCTATATTTCCCTACCACCTACCTATACTAGGGGCAATTTATAATGGCCAATTAACCTATCAACCTGCAAGTCTTTGGCATGTGGGAGGAAACCGGAGCACCCGGAGGAAACCCACGCAGACACAGGGAGAACTTGCAAACTCCACACAGGTATAAGCAAATCCTGAGATTGTCATCTTTCTTCAGCATGCAGGTAATGGAGTTGCATCAATCAGAACGCTGGTGCACTCAGCGGATGACTCTGTTGCACTCCATTCCATCTAGCTCCATTTTAAGCTTCTCTTGAATGTTTACGTTGCATTTATTTGGCGCGTCAATAGTAGGAAATATATGCATGTGCAATATGGCATCACCCTTGAAATCGCTGATTGCATCAAACTTGTCTGGATAGTTTCAGGTCTCTAACCAACTCAGTGTACTCTGTGTTGCAACCTTCCGTACCTTTTGGTGCGGTGCTAACCTCATGTATTGTGAAGATTTGTAAATCTTGGCATACTGGAAGTCCTGTGGCAGCTCATGCATTTGCGTCTACAATTTGTTACAGACAGGTGGTGGATGGTTCCCACTGTTCACCTCCCAACTGACCGCAATTGTATTTTGTTTAAAATGATGAGTTAGTCCCTGAGTGTTTTTAGGGTCAAATAAACAGACAAATGACAGGTTTTCTCATAGGTTAAATAAAAGATAACTATTTTTACACAATTCCCAAAAATGGTCACAATGGCACTCACGCATGCATTTACTGACTCATGCATTCACACGAATAGATAGATAGAGAGGAAAAGGTTAAGTTTAAAGTGAGGTAGATGTTCGTGGTTTACAGTAAACCTATTGAATTTTCTCAGGAGGACAGTCTTTTTTAAAAGGTGCAGACTGGGTGTTTGTAGTCTTGAACTTGTTGAAGTGCTGTAGATTTTTGGTGGTTAAGACTGCAGACTGGAGGTGGTGGTCACTTTCAGTTCGCTGCTGCAGCAAGCTGAAGTGCAGAATTAGCAACAGGGCTTCTTCCTTGCCTGGCTGGACGACTTTCCACAGCCACGAGCTGGACTGCCTTCTGTGATGTTGCTTTATCTCCCCCTCTCTCTCGCCAAAGGGTTGCCTTTTAATGTAAAATTTCATCACATTAGCATTTCTGTTCTTTGATACTTGGCCTTCTCCCTGGTGTGACTACACAATGGACCAGGATATGGAATCCATGGCTAGCTATGGATGTTTGGATGGGTACTATTCTGTTACGATGTGGCTACTTCACACCTTCTTTGTCTCAGAAGAACCCAATCAATTCAAGAATGTCTCTTAATGTTTTCAGGATGGGTGTAGTTAACATCTTAGTCTGGAATGTTTCCTTTTGAGGCAGTGTGTGAATACACAGGCCAGGTCATCTGACCTTTGGTAGCCATCTTTGCAGCACGTTGAAATTTACTTTTCTTCTTTAAAATGTCGACAAAGAGACCACGTTGAATAAAGTTCATATCTTAAAAGTTAGGAATATGATCCATCTTTACTGGGCATGACAAATAAAAAACATTTGCGGTAGCTATTTGGAGCTCCCATAGCTGCACTGCAAGGTTATCAATCCAATATACCTGATTGGACAACCATGGTTGGCAGTCAGCCTAGCCATGGTGGGTTGTACCATAGATTCCCATTTCTTGAAATACATGTCCTTCAGCATACGGATAGGCAGAATATTTGCACTTGCTCTGGTGCCAATCTTTTGAGCTTATGTCTACCACTCTTCTGTGGACATATAATCCCGATTATGGGAAATACCTCAGATTGCGTAATAGCATTGATGTGTTGGTCCAAGTTAACTACGTGAAATGCTTGCTCACTGTTTGCACAAGTGCATTCTTCACCCTTGTCCTCCTGACAATCTGTCACTCTACAGAACTGATGTCCCTGCTTGGGTTTTTGCTTTGTGTTAGTACAACTTTTGTTGTATTTTCCATCCTGTCTTGCAGACATTTTCTCAGAAATAGTGGCAGATATTACATCCAGTGTACAGTATCTGAGCACAGCTTTCTACACTGACCTGCTCAATGTTCTCACATGCCACAAGTTTTGCACTGGTCCTGGTATGCTGGACAACTGCAAGTAGAGTGAGTCAGACCACATTTGCCGCAAGACCTAGCAGACCCCTGAGCCTTGGTTACCATACCAATTGTCGTAGCTGCCCCAATGCTTGTAATTGTTGGCGTCCAGCATGATGGCTTCAAATTTACTTCCATCATTGAGTAGTGCGTCTATGGTGTGCCCTTTCTTCTTTTCTACCATGTCTTTTTGAAAGGCCTATAGTGAGGTCGACAGGATTACTAGCTCTGTAACCCATTCTGACAATTCAATATCTGCGAAGTCTCGGCACCTTGCAACAAACTGGTCAATGGAATTATCTTGTCTTTGCCAGTAGGTCATAAGCTCAGACCTACATACTCAGAAATTGACCTTTACCTTTAGTTGCTCTTCCAGGAATGTAAATAGCTTGCTAGGGTTCTTCTGATCCTCAGCTGACAATCTTGATGTGTTGATCCATTGCAGGCCTTCGTTGCCTAGTGCAATCTTGGTTTTCACAGCCGTCCACATCAGTTTCAGCATCAACAGCAACCATTCCACACCTTGGATGCTCCACTCCACCCTCCCCTGCTCCTCCATGCACCTTATCACCCCAGCCTTTCCTTCCGAGTACCCCTCCCTTGCTCCTCCATGCACCCTATCACCCCACCCTTTCCTTCATGAGTACCCCTCCCTTGCTCCTCCATGCACCCTATCACCCCACCCTTTCCTTCACGAGTACGCTCCCCTGCTCCTCCATCCCTCACCCTGTCCACCCGAGTATCCTCCCCTACACCTCCATGTGGATCCCCCCATGCTTCACCACCATTCTCTGAGAAGAATCACCGGTGCTGGTGCTGATGCTGATGCTGAGCCTGGAGCCAAACATCCATCCCAATGCTGGTGTGGAGGCAAACATTCATCCTAATGCTGGCCTCGAGCCAAATATCCATTCCAATGCTGGCGATCGTTTTGCTGATGAGGTAAAGAGATGAAGTGGAACTAGTAGGGCAACATTAGAAGATCATTTAGCATTAGGATACATTAACAGTCTTAGAAAGAAGATGGAAACACTGTGGTTGTGGGGAACCAGGGCATGATGGGATGTGTGGCAATGGTCATGGGAAATTGTACAACCCAGAGTCTAATTGCCTCCACATCTGTGTAAACATGCTGTCCTTGCTTCACGAATCAAAGAAATAAGTGTGTGACTACAGTAGGTACAGGGTCCCATAAACTATGAGAAATACCAAGCCTCAAGGCTGGGCAGGAGATGGCAGGGGAATGATTAGTGGGGTAATATAATCTAGTTTATTCATCAAGCTGCAGCTTTGGAATGTGTCGGGGGTAGTGTGGACAAATGAGTAATGGTGATTGTTTGGCTGACCAGAGAGCTTCTTCTTGCACTGTGCTTGAAATAAACCTTTATTTACTTTAATCCCATGGACTTGAGACAATTTATTTTCTCCACAACAGAGAGAGAATACAGACCTGAGATTCAACTGCACAAAGCCGACTGCTGCACACCACAGTGAAACAATCGTAAACTGGGTGGCACAGGAATAGCACTCGTGGTTCACTTAATCTGGCAAGTAGGACTGAATTGTAGCTAAGCTTAGAGTAATGAGGATTAATGGCATGTAGATGAATGCAAAGCAACAATCCACCACCAAGCGGAAATCTGAAAGAAGTACTCCTGCCTAATTAAATCACCAAGCATGCCACCAAATCTGCTCTTGCACAGCCCATCAAATTCCACCCATTGAGTTTTATTGGATTAAACATGATAAATGTTATCTTTTGGAAATTGAGGCATCATTTATAAGTAAACCTGTTTCTTCATGCTAAAATTTATTCCCCTCCTTTTCCTTCTCTACACACTGCCCTTGGCAACCTCATCTATTGATATAGGGCCAACATTCACATGTACTCTTGATGATATCGAGCTCTAATGCTTCATCATCTCTCTCAACCCCTCTACTGCCTCTGTAATGTCAGACCAAAGTCATTATCTTCAGCCCCTGCCACAAACTCTGTAACCTTATCACCAACTACATCCTTCTCCGCTACCACTGCCTTGGGCTGAACCAGATTGTTTGCTATTGTGGGATGTGGGACCATCTTAAGGGGCTGTAATTGAAGGATACTGGAGGAAGTGATGTCACGTCACATGATCAGGGAGTTCTGGGTGTAGTCCGACAGAGTGAGACGTGTGTTTGTGTGGCTCCTGTAGTAGCTATTGGATATATAATATATATAGAGAGATATATATATATGTTCTAGTTAAGCTATAATGAAAACCTACATATTATTTTGGATATTAGTTGGTGTCCTGTGAATCTTACAATAGTTCACATACCAAAGGAACAAGTAATATATAGTGGTAGGATACATTTTTCTGAAGAGCGCCAAATACTACATCATGGTAACATCTGATTTTTTTTCTGAAGAACACACCAAGAGAGAGAAGAAAAAGCAGGTTGCTTACCAGGTGTGCAGTCGGCAGGAGACCCCAGAACAGTGCAGTGAGCTAGAACTGCAGACAGGACCCCGAGAGGTGTTGAAACTCTGAGTACAACAGGCAAATTGCCAGAGGATTGGAGCTTTCAACTAATCTGACTGTGGGTTGAAAAATTTGAAAAGATGTAGCTGCTGCCATAACTGCTTTAGCATTCCTGATATGTTTAGCTTTGTAGGTGGGGGCTAAGTCAAAAAGAGAGGGAAGAGCTCAACAGCACAACTGGAGGTCCAGCACAAAGGAAAAGGCTGGCTGTGGCAGCTGCCGGTATTGCAAGCTGCAGCAAATTTTTTATATTAATTACTTACCGGCAGAGCACTTACCGTGTGTGTCTGGCCCAGCCCGAACCAACCCGAGCAGGACCCTGTCCTGCCCAACCTGAGCCCGAAAGCTGGACACGGAAGAGGGGCCTGACCCGACCTGAACCCGACACATGTCGTCGGGTCCTGTCTGGTTCAGACCGGGTAGCAGGCCTTTAATGATGGGTTCAGGCTAGAAGGTTGCAAGGGGAGGTTGGAGGATGGGGAGACTTGCCTGCATTCTACACGCACCATTTTCTCCAATGATAATGCAAACCACATGGCCACTCAAGGAAATCAAGGACAGTGGGAGGAGATAAACGATACTGGGTGTGTCTTCTACCTGACTGCAATTTGAAGGCAGATATAAGGGAACTATTCATTGTCTCGATGTTTCAACTCACTGGCAACAGAAGACTGAATTGCAACGCTCAGCTTATTTTCTGTTCAGAAAAAATGCAGCGTCATGGGTCTCATACACCCAATTTGCTGAGTACCACAGAGGGAGCGACCAAGGAGGGCTCTTTTCCCTCAACTCGTGATGCCGGAATGCCAGCAACAGGCAGAACAAGGTGGTGAGCATGTTCCGAATGATAACATCCAGGATGGGCACTAGCACATCATCACATCCTCAGGACAAGGACAAATTACCTTCAAATGTCTGAGAGGCAGTGCCAGAGATGCCTAAGGAAATGGTCACAGTAATTTGTAGGATCCTGCGGCATGACCTGCAATCGCTTGGCTTTGGTGGGAATCCTCTGCCGGTTGCCCTCAAGGTGACTGCTGCACATTATTTTTTTGCTAATGGGTCCTTCCGGGGATCCATGGGCAACATATGTGGCATCTCACAGTCTGTGACCCATAGGTGCATCAAAGAGGTGACCAATGACCTTTTCCAACGCGTGAATGATTTCATCTACTTACCTGTAGACGAGGACCATCAGGCAGCAAGGTCTGTGCCCTTCGGCGCCATCGCTAGGTTCCCTCAAGTGCAAGGGGTGAGCGATTGTACTCATGTGGCCCTAGGACCAGCATGCTGTATTTGTGAATCACAAAGGCTTCCACTCTTTGGTTTGCGACCACAGGAGAAGAATCATGCATGTTTGCGCAAGTTGCCCAGGGAGCAGTCACGACTTGTACATTATGAGGAACTCACAGCTGCCAGCAGTTTTTGAAGAACCAGCCAAAGTGGACGGCTGGATCCTTGATGACAAAGGTTAACCCCTTTGTACATGGTTGATGACACCAGGGTGGCATCCCCAAAGCGCAGCTGAAGAGCGAGACAATACTCAAGCATCTACCAGAGCCATCATCGAACACACCATTGGCATGTTGAAAATGCAATTCTGGAGAGGCTCTTCAGTACGTGCCAGAGGGCGTCATGAATAATCATTGTCTGCTGTGCTTTGCGCAACCTTGCAATTAGACACAGCAACATTCTGCAGGCGGAGGAATACCAGTCCTCCTCAGATGAGCTAGAATATGAAGAGGATGAGGAGGAGGACAATGCCAATGATGCCATTATTTATATGAGGGCCATGGAGAGACATGCAAGGGACAGCAGGGAGAACCTCAAATTTGCATATTTTGGCCAACAATAAGCCACTTCATCAAGGAACACTGAGAGGAGAAACCCAGAAATTCTTTTGGGCCTCCTTATCTCGAGAGACAATGGATACGCGCCTGGAGGTGGTCAGTGGTTTGTGAAGCAGCGCCTGGAGTGGCTATAAAGGCCAATTCTGGAGTGACAGGCTCTTCCACAGGTGCTGCAGAGAAATTTGTTTGTTGGGGCTGTTGCACAGTTGGCTCTCCCCTTGCGCCTCTGCCTTTTTTCCTGCCAACTACTAAGTCTCTTCGACTCGCCACAATTTAGCCCTGTCTTTATGGCTGCCCGCCAGCTCTGGCGAATGCTGGCAACTGACTCCCACGACTTGTGATCAATGTCACACGATTTCATGTCGCGTTTGCAGACGTCTTTATAACGGAGACATGGACGGCCGGTGGGTCTGATACCAGTGGCGAGCTTGCTGTACAATGTGTCTTTGGGGATCCTGCCATCTTCCATGCGGCTCACATGACCAAAATGCCCTACAAATATTCACATACGTCTGAAGTCTTATTCATTGCTGTTATCTAAAAGAAGCTTTGCTGCACTTTGATGTGAACAGCAGATCAAATCTTCTATAGGCTATGATGGAACCAAAAACACATCGCTGACAAGCAAAGTTAAGTTGTGACCGCACAACCACAACTGTAAGGCATGTCAGCAGTGAAAAAAGTGAATAATCAACAAATGACAAACAGCTATCATTGAAGACTAAAGGCTCAAATAGCAATGAGAAATGGACACTGGACATTTTCTGAGATGCTTTGCAAGCATCAATGTGTTTCTGCCATAGGCCTCTCAATGAACATTTTCCTTTTCATCTGAAACCAAGCAAATAATTTACAAGAGTGCTTCAAGTGTTAAAGTAAATAAAGATGTATTTAAACTTATTGAATAGTTGCACACTATTTACAGTATCCATGCCACCTTCATGTTCAAAACTATTTCTTCTTACGCTTTCTCCCACAACATCTAGCTGCTACCCCGATATTGGCAGCTGAGGTGGAGGTAGTCTGCACAGTGCACTGTCCCGTTGCTGTGGGTGATCATGGCAGGCATCCTCTGGAGGAACGGGGCGTTGATGGCTTCCTCCTACTAGGGGTCTGCAGCTTTTTGTGCTCACCTGCTGGAGGAAAGGGGGTCAATATCGGGGGGGATAGATGAGACGCCGCTTACCTTAGGGGTGTCCTGGGAGGAAGGCCCCGGGGCAGCTGGCACGCACTCCTTCTCCATCTGGGTGCATGATGGCACCTGTCTGTCTCATTGAGGGGAAGGAGCACCCGAAGGGAGGTCCAACTTCCATGCCTCCCTCTCGCTTAGACTCTGCTGCATGGAGCCCATGGCAACAGCGATGGAGCACAGGTCTGATCGCATATGGCTCGAGTGGTCAATCAGACTCACCACGGAGTTCGCCAGACTCTCAACTGAGGAAATCATACGCTCAAATGCCTGGGACATAGCAGACATCATGGCTTGCATGGACTCCTCCATGGCATGTGCAAAGCCACACATGACCTCAGGCATCTCCAACATGGCTTTGCTGCACTTCCAGCAGACGTCTCATTGCAATAAACAGAGGATCAACATCAATGTGGGGATGAGCAGGGACCTGGTCCCCAGCAGTCCTCTGATTGTCAAGGGGATCTGGCTGGCATATGCTCCCTCAGCTGCTGGTATGTGTCTGCATCGTGCACACCAGATTGTGCACATGAGCTCGTACACTTTTATTGGGTGTGCACGCATGTCTGCAAAACTGAAGATGACACTTCATCCTTACACCTTGAGGATTCTGCTTTGCCATCTGATATTGCCCTGCCTCCCTTCTCTCTTGCTATTTGTGCAGCGTCCTCTTCAACCGTTGTCAAGACTCTATTGTCAGCGACACTTTCTCCTGTCTTGGCTCGCTCGCACTGGTTGTGGGTGCGTTTGTCCTGCAGGAGACAGTACAGATTGAATGAGATTATTTTAAGATGCATCACAACTATCACTCATTCAGGACTGGCCTTCGCATGACACATCCAAGCACATCAAAAATGCCAATTGTCAACATTGCGCAAAATAATTTTGTGTATGGAATCAAGGTTTCTCATGCAATCCACTGCATGCCTTGTTTGCCCTCTGTCTTAAAGAGACGGAACCAGGGTGAAAAACACTGGAACAGCTTTGCCAAGACTATTTACCTTCGCCGATCTGAGCAAGTCATTTGCGACACTGTACCCAGGTTCTATGAGTGCCCCCATGGTTTGCAACCTCATGTTACCTCCATCCAGGCCGCCTTGGTCAGGTGGGAGGATCTTCAGACTCCACCTGTAGGGAAGAGGACTCGGCCTTTCCCTGACAGCCTGGATGAGAACCTGCAGGGAAGGATCACTGAACTGTAGGGTGGGATGCTGCCTGCTGGCTGACATTCTTTGGGTGTTGCTGCAGAAATAAGGTAAATGATTTGAAGTTGCTGCTGGATTACAAAAATTAGGGGAGGCAAAAGCATTTTGAATTGATTTCAAGCTTGATTTCAGGCTCCTATGCAGAGACATACATGACAGGAAGGTCTCTAATCCCTGAAGCTGCAAGCACAGAATGCTTTATAGCCGTGTCAATCATGGTGCTTGGCCCAGTGATGGCGGGTTCCACCAATAGGATTGCCGCGGGACTCATACAATCCTGGCCAATGTTTTAAACTTTGAAACAGTGTATGTTGGCATTTAAAATTTACAATGCAGGCCTTGGTATTTTGCTTGGCTCACTCACTTCCACAAAAATCAATTTAGCTCAGTCTACAGTTACTTTATGCACATGGGGCAACAACAGCTATCCTTCCGGTTTTATCAGCGTAGCTTAATTACAAAAAAAGCCTCATTATTGCCAACTTTGCACCAATTTTTATACAGTTTTATATATTCCAAGAAATATTATCTTGTTTTAGCAAGGTGCTCACATTTAGCAGCAAACCATTCATATGTACAAGAAAACAGGAAATCCTAACCAGTGAAACAGAATATCTTAAAAATATGTCTATCAGGGAACATAATGGCAATTATCACTTACAGTTATCCAAGATCATGGATTGTGTGGACTTTTTCAGATGTTACGCTATATACTGCATGATATTTTTACATTGTTTTCAATTTATGGACCTCTCTATTAAATTTTACAGTATTTTTGAAGGCAGTCTTATTCACTTTACCATGGTAAGTGTATTCTTTCAATTTCGGCACAATAAAAATATGGTATCATTACTGGAAAACATAATTAAAAGCACCAACTAAGTTTGTTGGCATTTTCTTCAAACCATATAGAAAATTTCCTCCCTTGTGATGCAATCCAGGCTGTGGTTATGCTAAATGATTTTTTAAAAATAAGTTCTATTTAAAAGTCAGGTGTACAACAACTTGCATTTATATAGTGCCTTTAATGTAGCAAAACATCCCAAGGTGTTTCACAGGAGTGTTATCAAACAAAATTTGACACAGCCACTTAAGGAGATAGTAGGACAGATCACCAAAAGTTTGGTCAAAGTGGTAGGTTTTGAGGGTCGTCTTAATGGCAGAGAGAGAGGCAGAGAGATTTAGGGAGAGAATTGAAGAACTTAGAGCCTTGGCAGCTGGAGGCATTGCCATTGATGGTGGAATGATTGAAATTGGAGATGTTCAAGAAGTCAAAATTGGAGGAGTGCAGATATTTCAGAGGGTTAAAGAACTGGAGTAGTTTACAGAGGTAGGGAGGAGACAGGACATAGAGGGATTTGAAAATTTGGATGAGAATTTTAAAATCGAGGCATTGCTCAACTGGGAGCCATTATACGTCAACAAGCAGAGGGGTGATGGGATTTGATACAAGTTAAGATATGAGCAATTCTTTTCTTTTTCTTTTGGGCCTCCTTATCTCGAGAGACAATGGATACGCGCCTGGAGGTGGTCAGTGGTTTGTGAAGCAGCGCCTGGAGTGGCTATAAAGGCCAATTCTGGAGTGACAGGCTCTTCCACAGGTGCTGCAGAGAAATTTGTTTGTTGGGGCTGTTGCACAGTTGGCTCTCCCCTTGCGCCTCTGTCTTTTTTCCTGCCAACTACTAAGTCTCTTCGACTCGCCACAATTTAGCCCTGTCTTTATGGCTGCCCGCCAGCTCTGGCGAATGCTGGCAACTGACTCCCACGACTTGTGATCAATGTCACACGATTTCATGTCGCGTTTGCAGACGTCTTTATAACGGAGACATGGACGGCCGGTGGGTCTGATACCAGTGGCGAGCTCGCTGTACAATGTGTCTTTGGGGATCCTGCCATCTTCCATGCGGCTCACATGGCCAAGCCATCTCAAGCGCCGCTGACTCAGTAGTGTGTATAAGCTGGGGGTGTTGGCCGCTTCAAGGACTTCTGTGTTGGAGATATAGTCCTGCCACCTGATGCCAAGTATTCTCCGAAGGCAGCGAAGATGGAATGAATTGAGACGTCGCTCTTGGCTGGCATACGTTGTCCAGGCCTCGCTGCCGTAGAGCAAGATACTGAGGACACAGGCCTGATACACTCGGACTTTTGTGTTCCGTGTCAGTGCGCCATTTTCCCACACTCTCTTGGCCAGTCTGAACATAGCAGTGGAAGCCTTACCCATGCGCTTGTTGATTTCTGCATCTAGAGACAGGTTACTGGTGATAGTTGAGCCTAGGTAGGTGAACTCTTGAACCACTTCCAGAGCGTGGTCGCCAATATTGATGGATGGAGCATTTCTGACATCCTGCCCCATGATGTTCGTTTTCTTGAGGCTGATGGTTAGGCCAAATTCATTGCAGGCAGACGCAAACCTGTCGATGAGACTCTGCAGGCATTCTTCAGTGTGAGATGTTAAAGCAGCATCGTCAGCAAAGAGGAGTTCTCTGATGAGGACTTTCCGTACTTTGGACTTCGCTCTTAGACGGGCAAGGTTGAACAACCTGCCCCCTGATCTTGTGTGGAGGAAAATTCCTTCTTCAGAGGATTTGAACGCATGTGAAAGCAGCAGGGAGAAGAAAATCCCAAAAAGTGTGGGTGCGAGAACACAGCCCTGTTTCACACCACTCAGGATAGGAAAGGGCTCTGATGAGGAGCCACCATGTTGAATTGTGCCTTTCATATTGTCATGGAATGAGGTGATGATACTTAGTAGCTTTGGTGGACATCCGATCTTTTCTAGTAGTCTGAAGAGACCACGTCTGCTGACGAGGTCAAAGGCTTTGGTGAGATCAATAAAAGCAATGTAGAGGGGCATCTGTTGTTCACGGCATTTCTCCTGTATCTGACGAAGGGAGAACAGCATGTCAATAGTCGATCTCTCTGCACGAAAGCCACACTGTGCCTCAGGGTAGACGCGCTCGGCCAGCTTCTGGAGCCTGTTCAGAGCGACTCGAGCAAAGACTTTCCCCACTATGCTGAGCAGGGAGATTCCACGGTAGTTGTTGCAGTCACCGCGGTCACCTTTGTTTTTATAGAGGGTGAGCAATGGAGTTTTTAAATGAACTTAAGTTTATAGAGAGTTAAAGATATAGTGTTGTCTCCTCATATAAATGTATACTTTCAAGATTGATCTCAACAACAAAATGTGACAATTTCTTCTGATTATTCAAAATGGCTAAATATTTGTAAAATTTAGCGTAAACAAATGAAATCATTAATTAAATACTGTTTAACCACTGACGTTACATACACTGAAAAGGTTATCTATGTGGTTTATGTTAACTACCATCACATTTTAATTCTGCAAATTATTTTAGAATGACTAATTACCAAGAAAATATCTTTCATTATTAGTCTGCTAGCACTTAATGATTTTATTGAATCTACACAAAAAAAAGTTTCGTATTTTGCTGTAAGCCAAAGCCATGTACTTACAGCTTGGATGTCAACCATGGCTCAGTCGCAACACCTCTGAGCCAGAAGGGCATGGGTTCAGTACCACTCCAGACTTGAGCATTTGAAAAATGAAGTTATCCATGTCAATCAACAGTATAAATTTACCCATTGGTAGCTCTACAGTTGCATGTAAACAAGGCATGCGTAGGTCATGCTCCGCATTACTTAGAATGGCATTTAGATTAGTGATTTATAATGAAGAAAGATATATAAACCAACCGACTTATAACAGGAATTTGAATTCAATCAGGAGGATTGAGCGCAGGAAATGTAAACAGGAGAGAAATTGTTTTCCTAAGTAAGCCTAGTTTGGTTGTAAATACTTTACTTTATTTGAAGCATTAAACTTTTAAGTGAAACTTTACTTGTGAGCATATCATACTATTGTTATTTCATATAACAGCTAGGAGAAGCTAGCTAACTAGCTTACTCAATCAATAAAACCAATTATTTGGTTATTTATCTCACTGCTGTTTGTGGGACCTAACTGCAAACTATCATCTGTGTTTGCCTACATTATCAATCTTGTATTATAATTAGAAACTGCTTATGTAAACTTGCCACAAGTTAATTGTACCTTCCCATCAATGGTGGCACTGCAGAACCTCCACTATGGAAAGTATGACAAGTTTACATTTGCAGTTCCCATTATGAATGTGGAGATAAGGAATTATAATGGAAGTCAACAGGAAAGTACATACAAATTTTTAATTATTTATATTATATACTAATATTTTTGTAGAGTTTGTACAGTCAAAGTGATGACTGGAGATGGAACTCGAGACCTTCCGACTTGTATGAAGTTGCAACTCACTGGATCAACATGATAATCAGGGGAGTGGTGCTGCAAAAGGATTTTCCTTTAAATTCAATTACGCTGATAAGCAATTAGAAAAAAATATTAAGTTAAAGTGGAAGGTTATTTTTATAGTATTAATGTTACTGAAGAAGACCTTGCAAACAACTAAACAGAATATTTATCAATTGAACCTAATTTTACAGGAATTACAAAGTGCAACTCATTACCCCTGATCATTATTGTTATTTTATTGAAAAATCTCACCAGGTTACTTGATCTCTAAGCGCCTTCAGAGGTCCTCCACAATACTGAGCTATCCATTGTTCTTTGTAGAATTAGATTATTCATCCTTCATTTTAAACTATCAGAAATTAAAATATTACTTTTTAATATAAATTAACCAAACAGCAATAGAAGTCTGCAATGTTGCAGTTTTTAATACAGTACAAACAAGTTCTTTTGGCACAAGGGCTTACATGGATTCTAAAATCATAAAATCCAGTTTAAGACACACCATAAGAATATTACAGTATTGCAATAAATCAATGACTCCATATTTGGAAAGACATTAACATATAAAAAGAATTACTGACAGTTTCTGTAAAAAGGACACTGGGTTTGTCAATTTTGGCACAGCTGTTGACCAGCCACATTTTTGAGAAACAATAGTTACACCTAAATAGTGGCATAACAACAGAATAGCCTAGAGCGTTGACCCACCATACCATACATGCTCAGAACAGGAGAGCTCTGTACTATACACTATTAGATTTGTGCCCACTTGTCAACTACAGCATTCAAACACACCTGTTCTGTGCTAGAATAGAGGATTTGAAGCTGATGATATGAGTCAATAACCAAGTACTTCTAATCTCTGTCCTCTTATTCTGGTTCAGAGCCAACATTGTAGAGAATTGTTGAAGCATAATACCATTTAATTCAGAGCTTCAACATGCAACTGTTGCTACATTTAGTAACATGATTAATAGGATGCTACCAAACTAAGACACAGTACCAAATCAAAGATAATTCATGTCTTAAAATGCTTTAACTTCTCCACCCTTCAGAAAATACACTGCATCTCCAGGAAGTTGTCTTGGATGGTACAAATTGATTTTTGTGGATCTATAAAAGCGCAGGCATGTCTGTAGTTTTAATGCTACTGTTTTGATGAGTGTTCTCAAAACATTTACATAAAAGAGGAGGAAAGAAATATGTGTGTAGTTTAATTTAGATCAGACAGGTCAGCAAAGATAGACACAGCCTTTAATTAGCCCTCAATTTCAGCCACCACTGAGCACATTTCTTTTCTTCTGGAATCAACAAATTAGAAAAGAAATGGAACTTGGCAGAATTAAAAATATTACATAGTACATCTCAAAACATCACAGAAACCCTAGTGGCATTACCTTTTGAAAACCAATTGAAAAGGCAAGATGTTCATTTATGTTAATTAATGTAGTAAGATTCATGTTTATTTACCAAGCAATATAATGTCCTAACAAAGTACAGAACATAAAGCTGCAGTTTCCCTTTCCTCTATCAAATCTCATCCAACTTGCCACACAAAACCATTTAGTGCAGTCTAGCTGCACTGTAAACATACTATAGTTATAGTAACTATAAACACAGATTAGCCTCTGTTTCATTAGCATGCAGTATTGGGTCAAGGCTCTATTATATTTCCTGATCCCAGTGTAACAATAAAGTTTAAAAACATGAAAAACAGATCTGACCCCCATATTGAGTGAATGAAAGATGGCACAAATATCCAAAAGTCATTAGGGGGCAGATGAATATTCTGTTGTCCCATTGGAGGGCAAGCCTACATGTGACCAGTTGTATACAAAGCAATAATACTTTTGCTGATCAGGGTACAAGGTTCATAATAGTATGTAGACCAGAAGCTGGCATTGTTCCCAACTGTTGCTTTTTTTAAATGAATGGGTAATCCAGAAGTGAGGACTTTCATGAATCTGTTGCAGGGGCTCCTTATATCCAAAAAATCTTGGTGCTCATCTCCCAAGTTGTTTAGTCTTGCTATAGGAGATAGGACTGCAGTGGTTATTTTTTCACTTGGAGTTAGTGCTCATCTAGCGATAATCAAGCTCCAGTAAGTACCAAATGTTCATTTCTGTTTTGACCAAAGATACTTCTTCACTGAACTATACTAAACCACTATTGGGACTGAGAAAAAAAACTGATTCTCAGAAATTACATTTTACATTGTTTTACTGCAGTGTTAAGAAGTCTGTACAATTGTTCTTCAAACATTTCTTAAATAAACATTCATTTGTTAATAAGTCATACATTTCATCAGCAGTCTGGATCAAGGTCTATTCTAGACTACTATTCTAGCAGCAAGTTCACTTTTTGAAGGTTAAATTTTTGCTTCTGTTCACCAGCTTGGTTCTATGATTCCTCAACTCAATCATTATATAGCCATTGTCACGGTTCTTTTTTCTATTACAGACAGTTTGCAACAATGGCACCTCTTAAATAAACCATGCCAGTGTAGTCTCAACTAGTTTGTCAGTTATTGCAACATCAGTCAATACTTCCAATAGCTTATAGGTTGTGATAGAAAGACAGGTATATATTCTCAGAGAGCCTGATAAACATTTAAATGTGTAACACTCCAAGATTACCATATTATTTCAGATTTATAAGGTACATTGTAAGCCACTTTCACATCTTTTATAGCATGTACAATAAATAGATTTCTCACTTATAATCTGTCCCCCTCCACTTATTTTTTTGATGTCAACTATTTGTTGGAGTCTTCAGTGAGTGAAAATTCACAGACCTTTACAGCACCCACACTGAAACAAGAGTTTCATTTTAAAAATGCAAGTTATTCTCCAAGATTCAAGAAGCTTCATAAACCTTAACCAAAATGTCTGTTCTATTATGCCATGGAAAATAACCAATTAACCATTACTTAGGTCTGCTTACACACCTATAAATTACTTAAATGCACAATAAAAATGATACTCTGAATGAAACACATTTCAATAAATTATACATATTTAAAATTATAGTAGCATTCGATTATTGCTGTATAGTACACATCTTAAAAACTGATGTCTGCCCAATATTACTTTTTTGGATTTTCATAAAGTTACTTCTGGACGTATGTATGGTGAGTGCATCAGCACTACTTTGGAAAACCACAATACATACGTTTTGTAAATAACAAGGTAGCAGTTATATCAAACTTACACTTTCATTAAATTTAAAGAGACATCATCCCCTTTATCAACCTGCACAGAGTGTATCTCAGAATCAAACATTTCTAAGCCTTCTTAAAGAACTATTTAGTGTTCTCAATAAATTGAAAAATCATTCTTATAAAGAATTTATTTGGAGCCCATAAATAAATGCATCAGTGCATCATTTTTCACTGCTATAATGTTTTGACAGCAAAAATTAATGAAACTCGGTTGAGATGCAAACAATATGTGGATGTTACATTAACAGCCTTTACATAACTGTATAAAGATATACTGTCTCTTTGATTCAGTAAAATCCATTTGTTTGCAATTAAAAGGCTTCAATTATCATATCATATAAACCTTTCCAAGTTGCCTAGAGTACATTTTGATGCAGTCTCCTGAAATAATGGGAATTTTAAAAACTGAATGTACAAAATTCTTGACTATAGCAATCAAAGAGAAGAAATAATATGGGGAAATGTCCATTTACAGTTAGGCTTAATGCGCTTACTCCTCCTTAAGTAATGGATATAAAACACTAAATAAAGAGTGCAAAGCATATCTTATGCCGATATAGAATGCTACAGGGAGCCAACAGTATCCCTTCCATTGGGAAGAAATAAAGATTTCAATCTGGCCTTTATATGTACTGTATTTGGATGACAATGCTGATGTTCTCATTTTAGCTACCTTCTATTAACTTTGCCAAATTATCTCGTAATTCTGTTAGTTCAAAAATTTTCCCATCTAGAATTTCTAGAAGTGTTTTTAAGTTATTGCGGAAGACCCCTTGCTCATTCTGGCTCTTCTCTAGACGTTGCTCAAAGTCTGCCAACTGCTCCACCAGGTCTCGATTGCGGGTTTCTACTTCCTATAGGAAAAAAAGATGAAGCAAGAGTTTAATCAAAGTATTCCATGGAGGGTTTATATCATGAGTATTAATAACTGAACTGAAAACAGACAACAAAAATCAAAAAGCCTCTAGGCTGAGAAATGAGACACAACAATAATATTTCCTTGGACTGCTCAATCCAAATGGAAGTTGAATTATATACTTTTTTTTTTACTATAGCTTGAAACGGTTCACTATTACAGTATAAAGAGAAACGGAGGTCAATTGCTAGGTATCCAAATTGAGTAGGTGAGATACAAAGCAACATTATATCTTCTTTCATATGCTATATATATTTAAACACTATGTTTTTTCTGCATATCCTGATTAGAGAACATATTGCCATTACCAGTTTCCACACTGGTAGTTTCTGTAAGCAGATTATACTAGCTGATTAGTTGGTTAGCCTTATGTGGCGGAAAGAATTTAAGGATCCCTTAACTATTAATGGAGGTGGGGGGTGGGGCACACAAACCTACTGGACATACTTCAATTAATGCCCACCCAGAATTTAGGGCCGGAGTTCCAGTCTCCACTCACCAGAGCTGTCTGGAGCAGGGCTTGAACCGCACACCTACTCACTCAAGAGGGGGGAGGGTATACTACAGCAGTACCAAAATGGGTTGCATTAACAGTGACCTAAAGAATTTTTTCCTCAATGTTGAAATATTCTTAAAATCAATAAGGTTGGTGCAGACAATAATCTTTAGTAAAAATGTGAAGCTGTTTCAACATGGTTGTCGAACTGTAGAATAGACCTTAGCATTGACCCGTGGAGTACTATCAGCTTATTTGGCCACATCTAGCCTGCCACTTCATAACAAAGATGCATATTACATCATAACTCATATAGCAATATTGGTTAGTAATGTTATCTTGGCTTTTACTACAACATAAAATGGTCTAGATTCATTCACATACTCTCCGAATGTCTCTCCTAATCTCTGTCATACCTTTGTAACTAGAATTCACTATGTCCATTTGTGTTTGCATTTTGTCTGCTGCACCAGATCCATGCCCAATACTTTTATCTTATTTTATTTTCCTCTTGGCCCCTCTCAGGCCCTTATCTCTTGTCTCCTTTTCTTCCTGCCAGCCAGTCATGCGACTTTATCTTTTCCCCTTTTTGGGTCATTTACTCCCCAATCCATCACTAGTCCACTGCATTCCTACTCACCATGTCACTGCCTAGGATTGAAAGCTCATTGGATAAATCCAATACCCTCTGTGCCTCCTTTGGCATTCTTTGAGGGACCATCAACTCTCTCCTTGCCTCCTCCTCATGAGCTGCAACCTCAATTACCCCATCCTACTCTTTTGACCTTACTGTGGATGATTGGATGGGCATATGGCTTTGACTGAAACTTGGCTAATGGGCGGAGACACCTTACTGAAGCTTTCCCACCAGGCTATACGTTCCACAGCTGTCCAACCCAAACTGCTAAAATAACAGCCTGGTCCTCATCACCAAATTACATCTTGGTTTCTCCCCCTGCTCCTCCGGTACCTGCTCTTCCTTTGAGTATCTTACCTTGACTTAGCCCTCTTGTATCACCTTTAAAATCTTTGTCTACAACCCTCATCCAGTTTCTCCCCAATATATCCTCTCTTTTCCTCCAACAACCTTTGCATTGAGGAATTCTTCTTCTCAATAATTTAAATTTTTATCTCAATTCACCTTGAATTCTCTCTTCATAATTTAATTGCTATCCTGTCCTCCCCATACCTCTTCCTCCGTATAAACTCTCCTATCTATATTCATGGCCAGTCCCTTACCTTGCCATCTCATGTGGTCTTAATTTGAGACATTTCTGACCACTTCCTTGTATCTCTCATCCCCCACGCCCTTCATAACTTACTTCCTTCTAAGTTTGCCTTGGGAAAAGAACCAAGTTACTTTAGAACTGCATTTTCAAACTCCCAACTGCCTAGCCTTTGGTCTTCCATGTCACGATACTTCTGCAACTGTTTATCTGCTCAACTGCTCCCTCACCGCCACTGTTGATGCCCCTGTCTCCAGTGAAACCATTAGTCTGCCAATCCTTTCATTAACCTGGTAAGGGCTTCATCTTCGATCCCTCAAGTCCAAGAGGTACAGACATGAGCATTCATAATGACTCACTTTTCTCTGTGAATACCACCCACCACTCCAGGATCATCCTGATGAGCAAAGATAATTCCCGATTTCTATTCATTAATACCAGTTATCTAGTTAAACCACACTCCCCTGCTCCCTTCATCTTCACCCCCAACAAGTGTGAGGAGTTCATGAACTTCGTTCCCACTAAGACTGATGCCATTAAGCTGCCTCTGCTAGTTCCTCTCTTACACTCGTTCACCAAGAAAAACATGAAACATTTTGAGACATGGGATCAGCTTCCACAAATATGTTGATGAGACCCAGTGCTACCTCTCAGCAACTCTCTTGACACCTGTACTGGCTTTGTGTTGTCAGCCTACTCATACAACATCCAGTCTTGGATGAGTGACATAATTTTTCACCCCCACCACAAATTCTGTACTCATGCTGCTGATTCCATTTCCCACCCTGGACTCTGCCTCCAGTTGAACTAAATCTCAATATCCTATTTGACCCTGGGCTGAGCTTCTGACCATATATTCTTTCCATGGCAAAGACCTTCTACTTCCTCCTCCAATCCATTGCCTGCCTCCACACCTGCCTCAGCACATCTACTGCTACAATGCTCCTCTAAATCTTGGGCACCTCCAGACTTGACTATTCCAATGATTTCCTGGCTGGCTTTCAATCTGCCATATTCTGTAAACTTCAACTCATCCAAGACACTACTAGCCATATCCTATTCAGCATCAAATCCTACTCACCCATCACGCTTCTCCTTAGATGTCATCCTTGGCTCAGCTATAGCACTCTTGTCTCTGAGTCAGGAGGTTGCCACTTCAAGCCCCACTCCAGAGATTTGAGCACATAGTGCAAATTACACTTCAGTGCAGTACTGAGAGAATGCTGAACTGTTGGAAGTGCCGATTTGCATATGAGATGTTAAACCAAGGCTCTGCCTGCCCTGAAAGGTTCATCTAAAAGTTACCATAGCACTAATCCAAAGAGCAAGGGAGTCCCTCTTGTGTACTGACTAGTACTTAGAGCTCAATATTTGAAGTAGGCCCATTGTTCTAGGTTCCCACTGCCCAAGAAACATTTTATCCTCTTCCATGCAAGACTGAACCAAAAGTGACTTCCTTGGTTATTGATCTCCTATCCATTTTTTTTAAAATTGTTGTTTAAGATTCATCCTTTGCTTTCTGCAAGAAAGACATTAAGAACAAGTTTCAAATTAACTCTTCTATTCCCAGCTGTTTTGATCAAAATATTCTTCAAGATGTATGAGGAAAGAAGACAAACCTAGTAAATTTCCACTTAGTTAAAACAATTGTGTTAAATTTCTCACATGTTATAGCACCCTTTGCTCACTTGCAAAGATTCCAAAGAACTTGAATGCTGCTTGCTGGCAGGCATACAGCAGCTAATATAGATCTTGGAGGCAGAATCCAATGAAAATGCCAGCCAATTTTTTAGAATTCTTTTTCAAGTATTTTTCCACTAACAACAAGCTATTGTATTATGATTTCCTTTGGACTCAACAATATTCCTCTACCAAACCAAACAAGCATTTGATGACTTCAATAAAGTCGTTATGACAGATGCACGTAATTGCCCTTTAATTTTTGCACTACATTATGTCTATTTTGTTTATAATCATAAGTTTCTGCCTGTGAGTCATGCATACTTTTATTGTTCTATATATTGTTTTAAGTATCACACATTGCTCTATAACTACTTCTCCTTTAGTAGTCCAGCAGGAAGGCTGTCCAGTGTGTACCTTCCGACAGCTGTTCTGGCTTTAAGCTTTGTAATTATCAACATCTGTCATCTTTCCTGACTGCCGCTGGTAACTGCTACATTGATATTTAGCTAGTCATATGTCAAAGATCTGCACAGTACTCTTTCCATTTTGTTTCATGTACTTCCAGTAGCAACTTTCTATTCTCATCTTTATTAAGATTTCAGTACATAGTCAGTCCTTTGTTTGCATTCTTTCAATTTCTGGCACAAGTTTCTAATATTTCTTTTACTGAGTTCTTCTAACTTAGTGCAAGTATTTTTAGCTACTTCTTTAATTCTATGATGTTCTTAATAGACCTTGTTGAAGAGTTATAGGCAGGGTTAATTCTGCTTGAAGTGCAGTTATTTATTCATCTTCTGTCAGTTAGATCAATTTCAAACTTCATTGCCCAGCCCATAACAGATGGAAGATTGTACTGAGGTTAGACCCTGAAGCAAGATAGATGCATCTCTAGCTAAGGAGAAAGAATCTGGCATCTAATGCAATGGGCACTGGAACCAGAACAGAGGGTATATGCTTTATCAGAAGATGACAAACCTCAAGTTTAATTAATGACACTGATAGAGGGGTGCAGCTTTTTGGGATATATTAATTTCTTTATAACTTTAATCAGCCTGAGTTTGTGATCTCAGCTTAAGAGGCTGTCATCTAGGCTAGGAATCTTGCAATGTTTAGTAAACTATAAAATATCAGGAGCAATACCTCTAGCTTTTTGGATCTAATATAACCTGCCCTCTGAATTAACTGTGTGCTGGTACTGCCTCCGAAGACAGGAACTGCACAAACAACCATTCAGCTAGCTCAATCAACAAGCTTGTTTCTGGGCCCAACCTGATTATTTTTCATCTCTCCACCACTGTAAGCTTTACTGCTCTAAATTTACTAAACTAGAAATTGACCTAATTCCCTTCTGAATCATTAAACATCCAAAAAAACCATTCTAAAATATGTTAAATCTCCACCCTTGGCAATGGTTCAATTTCCCTTCCACTGACCATCCCAGCACTAATGCAGTTCTTTGCTACCCTACAGGACCTTTCTTTCTTTCTTTCTTTCTTAATAACTCAACATTCAACCTTCCAATATCACTGATCATCCTGACATTCATTCGATCTAAATCTTTTCCCTACCTCTAATCCTAACTTTTATACTGTCTTCCCATTTTTAATTCCAATTCTTAGTGTCTTTTGATGACTCTTGCTCCTCTGATTGTTGCAGGAAATCCTGTAACAAATCACACTGTAAACCAGTGCAGTCTTGTTTGGAATTACGTCATATTACAAGGGCGCATTGAAACACCTCCTAATCTCATTACATGCACACTCAACACTTACTTTCTTCTCTGTTTAGTATTAAATTAACCACCTTTTTTTTTGCTACTTTGGTCTACAGTGTAGTTTTATAACAGCTTCTGCTACTGCATTCTCAGTATGCCATTGATAAAGAAGCTATTTGAATAATTTTAATGTCCTTTAATGTGTCAGCTGTGGCTTACTTAGTAGAATTCTTGCCTCTGAATCAAGGTTCTGGGTTCATGTCCCACTCCAGGACTTCAGCACAAAATAAAATCAAGGCTGACACTCCACTGCAGTACTGAGGGACTGCTGCACTGTCAGGGGGCAGTGCAGTGGTTAGCACCACAGCCTCACAGCTCCAGCAACCTGCATTCAGTTCTGGCTACTGCCTGTGTGGAATTTGCAAGTTCTCCCTGTGACCATGTGGGTTTCCTCTGGGTGCTCTGGTTTCCTCCCATATGCCAAAGACTTGTGGGTTGATAGGTAAATTGGCCATTGTAAAAATTGCTCTGAGTGTAGGTAGGTGGTAGGAGAATTGAAGGAAAAGTGGCGATATGAGAGGGGAAAATGGGATTAATGTAGGATTAGTATAAATGGGTGGTTGATGGTTGGCACGGACTCGGTGGGCCAAAGGGCCTGTTTTGGTGCTGTATCTCTCTCTATGACTCTAAGAGATGCTGTCTTTTGGATGAGATATTAAACTGAGGCCCCATCTGCTCTCTCAGGTGGGCATAAAAAGATCCCAGGCACTACTGTCAGGGAGCAGCGCAGTGGTTAGCACCACAGCCTCACAGCTCCAGCGACTTGCGCTCCGTTCTGGGTACTGCCTGTGCGGAGTTTACAAGTTCTCCCTGTGACCACGTGGGTTTCCGCCGGGTGCTCCAGTTTTCTCCCACAGCCAAAAGACTTGCAGGTTGATAGGTAAATTGGCCATTGTAAATTGCCCCTAGTGTAGGTAGGTGGTAGGAGAATGGTGGGGATGTGGTAGGGAATATGGGATTAACGTAGGATTAGTATAAATGGGTGGTTGTTGGTCAGCACAGACTCGAGGGGCCTGTTTCAGTGCTGTATCTCTAAATAAATAAATAAAGAGCAGGGGACATATCCCTGGTGCCCTATTTATCCCTCAATCAGCATCATTAAAAAAGATTTTTTTGTCATTATCATATTGCTGCGTGCAAATTGCCTGTCACATTTCCTACATTACAACAGTGACTACACTTCCAAAGTACTTCATTGGCTGTAAAACACTTTGAGACTTCTGGTGGTTGTGCTATATAAATGCAAGTATTTCTTTCTTTAATGTAGGATTAAGAGAGTAGTGAAGGATGTATCAAGGACTGTTGAGGTGTTCTGCAAGTTCTCAGGTGACTGGAATCGCTGTGAAATGAGCTGATCCTTCACATCTCTTGCTGCAAGGTGTTGAGGTGACTTTTATTTTCTGCTGCTTTCTCATCTTTCTTGCCTGATGGTGAATGCTGCTGCTTTGCCGCCTCCAAATTCTGGCCTCTCTGTATAGCAAGACTCTAAAGTACAAGCACAAAACTATGAGGGATACTCTTGGTGGAGCATTTTGTACAGAGCCCCCACATCTGTTAAGAGCCCAGATCTATTGCTTCAGCATCCCTTTGGTGTGTTCAATAATCCTCCAAGTGGACCGACAGCTTCAATTGTATTTGTGCTGCTTGCGAGTGCAGCAACTGTGGGTGGGCATCCCTCAACTTGCCAGGCTCAAGTATTTGTACTGGGGGTGGGAAGTGGGGGGAAAATAATACAGTGCCTCTGGATAAATGCATTGTGAGAGCTACCTGGGTATCTTGCACAAACTTGCAGGATCCAATTTGTGATCAGCCACTAAGCACATGCTGATAGTAATATTGCTTTCTATTTATGAATGCTGTTGGTTAGTTGTGACACTCTGATGACGATATGACTACAGTTAATAATATTATGGTCATAGGGGAAATCAGTCACAACTGCAAATCCCTGACCTCTCGTGCTGGCTGCCGAGGTCAAAGAGGATAGTTATGTAATAGTTAGCCCAGCCACACAGAGCATTGGTGATCTTCTTAGTACAGCCATGAACTGCAGACTGGGAGATGAAGGGGAAAGTCTCCTATAACAGATGGGAAGGAGCAGTGGCAAAGAAGTTAAGGGCTTTGATAGCCTTGAGAACTAATGGCAACAGGCTAGCTAGTGAAGCACAGTCACCTGAGGCACTGCTCTACAAATAGATCCAATAAACTCAGTTTTTGATCTGTATACCCTGCATGCTGGGTATGGCCTCCCATAAGTAACCCATGACAGCTGAGAGGAGCTACTCTGATTGCTGCTGTGTGTAGAAGGAACCACCAATAATAGCAGCCATGATGAAAAAGAAAGGTTTCAAAGGGTGCAAAATGTTTCAACTAAGTGAACTACAGGTTCACTCTTCTGAGAAAATATAATGATGCACTGAACTGCGGCAGAGTTCTTCAAATTCAGCCTCAGTGCATCTCATCCAATCCCACCTTGTTTTACTGGCAGGTTTACCATTGCACAGCACTCTCATGATTAAGAGTAGGAGGCTGTTACCTTCAAATTTAAATTGTCCCCCCCACCCCCCCCACTTGCTCAGGGTGGGCAATTCCCTCCTGCCTGAAAATAGTGCTGCAAAAATGGCAGCGTGTGCGGGTACATCAGGAACATGGTTTGAATTGCCTGACTGCCATTTTTACCAACTGGTTCATTTAAAATCCAGGCTTTAGCAATAAAAACAAACAAACTTCAATCCACTATTCTTCAGCATTATTCCAGTCCTATAGAGTTGCTTCAATCTTTTACTCCCATTCCATCCTTTTTTCTCCTAAGAAATTTGGTCATGTTCACCCTTTCCTCAAGAAAGTTAATCCCTCTCATTTCAAATCACACTGTAGGCATACCATAAAGACACTATAAAGTTACAAAAGTTCTCAAATTGGCAATCATCTTAAAAATATCAGCCTTATTCTTGATTACCATATGCTTTTTGGCTTGCTCATTCCAGTAGTGACCTTGTTACTTCCTATTATGCACTTCTGCTTCTGAGAACTTTGGAGAGTTATTTGTTCCTGCCTTGGACATCTCCAGAGCCTTTGACAGGGTATGGCACCATGCACACCCAAAACTATTTTCATTATTACATTATCAGACTTACATTCCTGACTCTTCTGATGCCCTCCCCACTTTAACAGTTTTCACTTCTCAACATCTCTATCTCCATTTCTGGGGCACTGACTCCCACAGCTATCTTGATTGCACTGCCTCCAACCTCACTTCTTGTAAAAACTCTATTCCATTCTCCCAGTTTCTCTGTTGCATCAGTTCTAACAATGCCACTTTCCACACCAGGAGTGCCGATACGTCTTTTCCTCAACAGAGGATTCTGTTCCACCAAGGTCCTAACCTACCATCCCAATGCCTCCACATTCAACAGATTATCCACCTCCAATCTAATGCCAAACATATCTTCCCACCCCCTTTCAGCATTCCAAAAAGACCATTCACTGTGCGATACCTTGGCCCTCTCTTCAATCGCCTCCTCTCCTTCCCATGGCTCATTCCTATGCTAGCACAGAAAATACAACACCTGACTTTCCACCTCCTTCCTTCCCACCATACAGAGTCCCAAATATTTCTGCCATGTAAAACAGCAATCTACTTGTACTTTCAATTCCATATACTGTATTCACTGATCATAAGGCAGTCTCCTCTACATAGGTAAGACCAAATGCAGATTGGGTGATCGTTTTGCTGAAGACCTATGTTCAGTCCACTTGTATGACCCTGAGCATCCGGTCGCTTACCATTTTAATTCTCTGCCCCACTCCCATTCTGACCTCTCCTTCCTACACTTTTCCAATGAAGCTCAACAGAAGCTCAATGAACAGCATTTCATCTTTCAATCAAGAACTTTACAACTTTCCATAAACAAAATGGAGTTCAACAATTTTAGATCATAACTGCTGTTCCTATTTTTTTCAGACAACAGCTGTTGATAACGATTCTGCTGTTGCCATTTATAGATCTTGACCCATCTTTTGTTTCTTTCCTTATCCCATTACCACCCCCTTTTTACCTTGCACCAATGTCCCTTTTGTTATTTAATCTCTCCTGCTTGCCACCATATCAAAGACTCTCCCTTTTGTTTCCTCCCATCCCCCTATTTCCTACCTTTGTACTTGCTTAAAAACTGTTGAATCTCTAGCACTGGTCAGTTCTGATGAAAGGTCACCAACCTGAAAAGTCAGCACTGCGTCTGCCTCCACACAAACTGCCTGACCTGATTTTCAGCACCCACAGTACTTGGCTTTTGTTATTTCTTTCCCTCAAATCACTAATTGTGGTTGTTCTGACTTTTTTTGTAACTCAAAAATACCCCAAGGTTCCATCCTACTTCCCCCTCACTTCCTTCTTCACATACATGTCTGCCAATTCTACCCATTTTTTTACTGTCTTCTATATTCATTTTCCTTGAACACTAAATCTCCAGTCCTACCAGTATGCAATGGCTCAATTCACACCTTGATCAGTGGAGTGCTGAACATTGCTGTCCTTTAGACAGCATTTCAATTTTCTCATAAATCTAACCAATAACCATCAACTATGTTTGATAGCTCCAATCTTCAATCTGAGGCTTCATTTCCTCCAACTTTAACTGGAAACCTTACATTTCTTCCTCCATTGCTCAACATGAAGCTTGCTTTCCTCTTATGACAAAAGTTTATTCCCTTCAATAATTCTCATCTTTATATAGAATCCAAGTCTTTCCTTTCTTCTACAAGTTTAGGGCTTTACAAGCCCAAGCTCCACATCACCTAGTCACTAATTCTCAATTCATCTCATCCCTTGGTAGTGTACTGCCCCATAAAGCCTTGACACTTCATCTTGCTTAGCTTCATAAGTTAAAAATACTGCACTAAGTGGCAATTTATTCCCCTAGTTAAGCATGTGTGATGTTATTACTTCATTTTAGCCTGTAGTTCCTTTAGTTCATCAAGACTGATCCAAAGGAACAAGTGACCTCCAGATAGTCTGAGACCTTGGAGTAGGGTTAGTCTTCAGAAACAGACAATAACCTGGCAGAGTAGATCACCTGCATGTTACAGAACCCACCTGATTTTCATTCCACTGAAATGAATGGAATGAAAATCAGGCAAGTTTTGTAATGGGCGGGTGATCTGCTATGCCAGAATATCATCCAAAAGACAACGAAAATGTGTCCCCTTGTGTTCTTCAAATCTGACAAAATGAGATTTAATTCTTTCAAAACATGTCAGAATTCATTGAAACTACTTGGATAATGTTCAGATGTGCATTGGTGATGTTGGGACATGAGCCCCAGAAGCCAGCTTCAAAAACCTTCTACTTTCCAATAATTAAATTCAAATAACCAGCTTTATAATTCAAAATATGGTGCAATAATCAAATTTTGCAGAGAGATCAATGTGTAGCCTAACAAAATTATACACAGTGTCCTTTAGGAGGGCTAGCCAGTTTAATTATCAATTTGTCAAGTTTCAATGAGATCACCTCTCATTCTTTGAAACTTACAAAATTCTTAGAGTGATAGAGTGGATGTAGACAGGATGTTTTCCTCTGGCTGGTGAGTCTAGAACCAGGGGACGTAGTCTCAGAATATGGGGTAAGCCAATTAAGACTGAGAGGAGGAGGAATTTCTTCACTCAGAGGGTGGTGACTCTTTGGAATTCAATCATTGAGCATGTTCAAAACAGAAATCGATAGATAACTGGATACGAATGACATCAAGGGATATGGGGATAGCATGGGAAAGTGGCATTGAGGTAGATGATCAGCCATGATCTAATTGAATGCCAGAGCAGGCTCGATGGACTGAATGGCCTACTCTTGTTCCTACATTGTCAGTCTGGATTGGACAAACTACTTTCTACTGTACACCCTCATTCTTTCTCCCACTTTAATCTGCCTTGTCAATGAAATCCTTGATCCCTCTAAAGCGATTGAAGCAAATATTTGCACAGGTTGGATCAAAATGGTTTCAATCAAATTCTTAGTTGCCAACATCAAGGAAGACCCTCCAGAGTGAATTTACAAATGAAGCATATTCTCCTTCAAGGATTTGAGTGTATTCCAGTTCAAAGGTACAGGAGGATCAACTCAAATCAATGTTTTGACTAATATTCCTTACAAACTGAAGATTTTTTTAAAAATGTGCATTGGGGAAAACAAGAATTCCAATATTACTTCAGTATAAAACAACAAATGCACTGAGCAAAATCTAATATTTCCTGATTGGATAATAAACTTATTCTGGAAAATAAATGAGGAAATATGGGTGAATTTTGGTTATGCTTGGTGCAGCTAGATATAAAATAATGAAACTTTTTAAAAACACCAAAATGTATTCGCTGTCACTTCTTACATCATTGCTGAGTTTCTAGCAGATAAGCAACACAATGGAAGATCACTTTAGACTTTGCTGCCTTTGGATATCTTTAACTGGAAATTGCCCATTTAAGTCATAATGAACACAAATTATTTAGCCTCATTATCTCTAGTTCTATCGTTAGCCACATCTCAGGTTTTTAAAAACTTGCATTAAGTTCCCACTCAATTGTTTTGAGCAAATATTTGAATCATCATTGTGGAATCACATTATTCTTCTCTGACCCTCCTCCTTCAACAGACTGAAGTCTTTTTGAAGGTAGCATGCCTGGAGATAAACACAGCTTTCAACTTTAAGATACAAACCTGGTTGATAACACCTTAGATTAATGGAACTCATTCAATGAGCAATCAAGTCTAAATTGTTTTCTACCACTTCACTTTTTTATTTTAAATACCATCTACCTATACCCAAATAATTCAACAAATTATATTTCACTGGCACTCCTTCCTTCTGTACTATTTATTAGCATTAACTGCAGAGGCTCAGAGGAGACCTCAAGCATAGCACTGCTTAATGCTCCCTAGTGACAAGAATTGCTAAAACAATTGTCAATCAGGTTAAAACAAAATCAAAAGAACTGAAGAGAAGTTAACATTTAAGGTGGAAACTCTTCCTTAGGCTCAATTACGAGTCAATTTGAAACATCAGCTTCATTTTTCTGACAGATTTGTTGTAGTTCCAGAACTTTGATTTTCTTTCAACCTAATTTAGCATCAATCTCATAAGCCTAAGCCTCCTATAAAAGTCTTCTGTGGAATTAGGAATGCCTTCTAAAATTATATTTACCAAACACTCTAATCTACCAATTTAAGTTGCCCTGTCAAAAGAAAACCAGCAATACTGTGAAGCACAATCTAGTACTTTGAAGTCCATGCCGAGTACTCCTTAAGACTTCTATATTCTTCATGCACATGAATATCATCCGACAAAATGCTCTCTCGCAACCCTCCCCTTCCGTAATGCATGCTAGGCTAATCAGTTCAAAATTTCTGGGTTCACGTTCATTGATTTGTTTTCATATCAGTTTTATGTGGCCGTAGGAGTCTACGACCAACACGAGAACACTAGATTTAGAAGGATAATACCTGGAAGTGACTCACTGATGTGGTCTTCAAAAACCTAAATTAAAACCATACTAATAAAAGATGTTAGAATAACTGCTCTTATCTTCAGGCATAACTCAAATATAAACATCACTTTTCAAGAGCTGACAATTTACTTTTAACCCGTGCTGGAATGTCCCATTAGAAATGTTAAAGTTCTGTTAAGCAAGTGTTTTAATCATTACTTGAAGAATATGGGTTACATTGCCGAAGAAGGTAGCAACTCCCATTGAAAACCCATTAGGAGTTTAATTATTGATTACATTCATAATCTTAACACAATTACAGCCTCTCTAACCTTTGACCAGTTGCCGGTGAAGAACAAGAGGCTACTAAAATATGCATCCTGCAATACTATTTTAGTGTTAAATCTGCAGTGGATTATTGACTTTTGCTAAAACAGTAAACACTTGGAAATTGTTAATATTTTCCTACATTTTGCATCGCCAAATACTCAGTGGATTGGAAAGGAATATAGATCTTCCACAAATGAGCTAACCTTGTCCCAAGTTACTCAGCATGGCTTAAGGCTGCAGTTAAAGTGACACTACTGGTGTCACTATAGAAATGCTACAGTTTTTTTTTTATTCATTCATGGGATGTGGGCGTTGCTGGCGAGGCCAGTATTTATTGCCCATCCCTAATTGCCCTTGAGAAGGTGGTAGTAAGCTGCCTTCTTGAACCGCTGCAGTCCATGTGAGGTAGGTACACCCACAGTGCTGTTCAGGAGTTCCAGGATTTTGACCCAGTGACTGAAGGAATGGCGGTATAGTTCCAAGCCAGGATGGTGTGCGACTTCGAGGGAAACTTGCAGGTGGTAATGTTCCCATGCATCTGCTGCTCTTGTGTTTCGAGGTGGTAGAGGTCGCGGGTAGGAAGGTGCTGTCTAAGGAGCCTTGGTGTGTTGCTGCAGTGCATCTTGTAGATGGTACACACTGCTGCCACTGTGCATCGGTGGTGAAGGGAGTGAATGTTTGTGAATGGGGTGCCAATCAAGCGGGCTGCTTTGTCCTGGATGGTGTCGAGCTTCTGGAGTGTTGTTGGAGCTGCACCCATCCAGGCAAGTGGAGAGTATTCCATCACACTCCTGGCTTGTGCCTTGTAGATGATGGACAGGCTTTGGGGAGTCAGGAGACGAGTTACTCGCCATAGGATTCCTAGCCTCTGACTGCTCTTGTAGCCAAGGTATTTATATGGCTACTCCAGTTCAGTTTCTGGTCAATGGTAGCCCCTAGTATGTTGGTAATGGGGAGATGGTTAGATTCTCTCTTGTTGGAGATGGTCATTGTCTTACACTTCTATGGCGAGAATGTTACTTGCCACTTATCAGTCCAAGCCTTGATATTGTTCAGGTCTTGCTGCATTTCTACATGGACTGCTTCAGTATCTGAGGAGTCGCGAATGGTGCTGAACATTGTCCAACCATCAGCGAACATCCCTACTTCTGACCTTATGATTGAAGGAAGGCCATTGATGAAGCAGCTGAAGGCGGTTGGGCTGAGGACACTACCCTGAGGAACTCCTACAGTGATGTCCTGGAGCTCAGATGATTGACCTCCAACAACCACAACCATCTTCCTTTCCTGACTCCAGCCAGCAGAGTTTTCCCCCTGATTCCCATTGGCTTCAGTTTTGCTAGGGCTCATTTAGGCCATACTCGGTCAAATGCTGCCCGATGTCAAGGGCAGTCACTCTCACCTCATGAGTTCAGCTCTTTTGTCTGTGTTTGAACCAAGGCTCTAACGAGGTGAGGAGCTGAGTGGCCCATGTGGAACCCAAACTGAGCGTCACTGAGCAGGTTGTTGCTAAGCAAGTGCTGCTTAATGGCACTGTTGAAGACACCTTCCATCACTTTACTGATGATTGAGAGTAGACTGATGGGGCGGTAATTGGTCGGGTTAGACTTGTCCTGCTTTTTGTGTACAAGACATACTTGGGCAATTTTCTACATTGCCGGGTAGATGCCAGTGTTGTAGCTGTACTGGAACAGCTTGGCTAGGGGTGCGGCAAGTTCTGGAGCACAGGTCTTCAGTACTATTGCCGGAACATTGTCAGGGCCCATAGCCTTTGCAGTATCCAGTGCCTTCAGTCGTTTCTTGATATCACGCGAAGTGAATCAAATTGGCTGAAGTCAGGCATCTGTGATGTTGGGGACTTCAGGAGGAGGCAGAGATGGATCATCAGCTCGGCACTTCTGGCTGAAGATTGTTGCTAATGCTTCTGCCTTATCTTTTGCACTGATTTGCTGGGCTCCCCCATCCTTGATGTTGGGGATATTTGTGGAGCCCCTTCCTCCAGTTAGTTAATTAATTGTCCACCACCATTCACGGCTGGATGTGGCAGGACTGCAGAGCTTAGATCTGATCCGTTGGTTATGGGATCGCCTAGCTCTATCGCATGCTGCTTATGCAGTTTGGCACACAGTAGTCCTCTGTTGTAGCTTCACCAGGTTGACACCTCATTTTGAGGTGTGCCTGGTGCTGCTCCTGGCATGCCCTCCTGCACTCTTCATTGAACCAGGGTTGGTCTCCCGGCTTGATGGTAATGGTAGAGTGGGGGATATGCCGGGCCATAAGGTTACAGATTGTGGATGAGGACAATTCTGCTGCTGCTGATGGCCCACAGCGCCACATGGATGCCCAGTTTTGCATTGCTAGATCTGTTCGAAATCTTTCCCATTTAGCACGGTGATAGTGCTACACAGTATCCTCAATGTGAAGGCAGGATTTCGTCTCCACAACAACTGTGCGGTGGTCACTCCTACCAATACTGTCACGGACAGATGCATCTGCGGCAGGCAGATTTGTGAGGATGAGGTCAAGTATGTTTTTCCCTCTTGTTGGTTCCCTCACCACCTGCCGCAGACCCAGTCTAGTATCTATGTCCTTTGGGACTTGGCCAGCTCAGTCAGTAGTGGTGCTACCGAGCTACTCTTGGTGATGGACATTGAAGTCCCCCACCCAGAGTACATTCTGTGTCCTTGCCACCCTCAGCGCTTCCTCCAAGTCGTGTTCAACATGGAGGAGTATTGACTCATCAGCTGAGGGAGGGCGGTAGGTGACCCATGTTTGACCTGATGCCATGAGACTTCATGGGGTCCAGAGTCGATGTTGAGGACTCAAAGGGAAACTCCCTCCCTACTGTATACCACTGTCCTGCCCATGGGACAGGACATACCCAGGGATAGTGATGGCAGTGTCTGGGACATTGTCTGTAAGGTATGATTCCATGAGTATGACTGTGTCAGGCTGTTGCTTGACTAGTCTGTGGGACAGCTCTCCCAACTTTGGCACAAGCCCCCAGATGTTAGTTAGGAGGACTTTGCAGGGCCTACAGGGCTGGGTTTGCCGTTGTCATTTCTGGTGCCTATGTCGATGCCGGGTGGTCCGTCTGGTTTCATTCCTTTTTATTGACTTCGTAGCGCTTAGATACAACTGAGTGGCTTACTAGACCATTTCAGAGAGCATGCAAGAGTCAATGACATTGCTGTGGGTGTGGATATACATGTAGGCCAGACCAGGTAAGGACAGCAGATTTCCTTCCCTAAAGGACATTAGTAAACTAGATGGGTTTTTACAACAATCCACAATGGTTTTATGGCCATCATTAGATTATCTTTTTAATTCCAGATTTTTTTATTAATTGAATTCAAATTCCACCTTCTGCTGTGGTGGGATTCGAACCCATGTCCCCAGAGCAATACCCTGGCTCTCTGGGTTACTATTCTGTCACCTGCCCCACTGCGATTGGAAAATCAGACTGCTGAAAACAAAAATATTAGCCACCCAGTGAGATTTCCAGGTGCACATCAAAATGGATAGCTAGTGCGCTTGCCTGAAGAAAGGTAGGAACCTTAAAATATTTAAATTGGTTGTAGGACATGGGTGCTATTTTTGTGTAATGTGTGAAGTATCCATGCACACACTTTGCCCATCGGTACCAGGCATTGAGCAGTCTAAAAATTATCCTTAAATTTAAAAAAGGGTCTGATAAAAGGCCAATTAAAAAATGCCCTCCCCGACCAAAAAAAAATTCAGATTTATGTGTGACTAGAAGTAATAAGCTTAGGTCACCCACTCCACAAAAATCTTCAGGGCCGCTGCCAGTTGCTCAATGCCCCCTCTCCCGGGTGCGCCCTTCCCAACTTCTGGGTTAAATCCAATGGCCTCTCCGTGGTGCTGCCTCTTTCCCCCCACTCACACCTACTCCCCCAGCCCTAGGGATAAGCTGCCTCTATTTTTTTTGAGCATTGGCAGGCTGCAATTTAAGACAAGGTCCAACTACAAAAATGGTTTATTCCTCTCGTTAGAGCCATAGGGCAAGAATAGCACACACCCTATCCGCCAATCACCCAACATGAGCTTCAGTTCAAAATTGTATCCTATAATTCAAATGTTGGTTAAAACCAGTCAAGTTTACTACACGCATTTTCCACGGCGAGTGCCACCCCTCTTCCCACAGAGCTAGCCTCACCTCTCTTCTTAGTCTTGACACCACATAGAGTGTAGCTCCAGTGGAATGTTAAGCAGATTTTAAAAAGTGCTTGGGAGATCAGTTGGACCTCTTCGACATTTTGTAAACTGAAGCAGACAAAGATTCTGGATGCTCTCATTGTCAAAATACTTGACCTATATCTACCAGAACTGGAGCTTTATATATGAACCCAAGCTTTCAACAGTTGAATTGGATTTACAGCCAACAATTACCAAGCTCTTAACAAGTCAGTGCATTTCAAGTTCACACTGAGCCAAAGAGTTATTCAGAAGGGACTACCAAAGTCTTGGTTAACAAGTTAGGAATTAAAAAACATGGAAGCATGCAAATAGATAGGCTGAAATATTTGAGTAAGGAAATTCCAAGTACTGTGACCTAGGCAAGTGAAGGCACAGCTCCAAATGGTGCAGCAAACAAAGGAGGGCAGGGGGAAAGGCGAGGGAAAAGAGAATTTGTTATGGCTGGAGAGGAACTTAGAGGTACAGAAGAGCAATGTTTTGGAAACATTTAAAAAAGGACAAGAATTTAAATGAGATGTTGGTGGACTAGAAGTCAAGCAGGAACAAGGATAAGAGTCAATCAGGACTCAGTGTGGAATGGAATACAAGTATGAGTTTTAGACAAGGTGAAGGTTATTGGAGGATGGGGGATTAGCAAAGAAAACATTGGAATAGTCAAGCCTGATAATTGAGTTACGTTAATCTTGTATCGGCCCCAGGTTAGGCCACACCTAAAAGTACTACGCACAGTTTGGGTCTCAATACTATATACAGGACATAGAAACACTGGAGAAAGTGCAAAACTTTTTATAAAGATGGTACCAGGATAAGGACTTTTTTTTTTTTTTAAAACGAGACAAATTAATGAGAAAAGGGAATAGAAAGATATGCTAAAATGCAGAGATGAGAAAATAGGAGATTTGTGGAGTATAGACATCAGCACAGACTGGTTGGGCAAATGGCCTGTTTTGGTGGCGTCTATTTGACGTAATTCTAGGATATAAATGAGGGTTTCACTAGCAGAATGGCTGAACTAGGGGAAGAATTGCTTAGGTTATCAAACTGGAAACAGGTGGTCTTTGTATGGAGACAAAAGGTCAGCTCAGAGTTGAGGACTCAGAGGTTGTGAACAGTCTGATTAAGGCTAGCTGCCTAGGGAGGTTAATGTAGTCTATGCTGGAGGTGGAAGATAATTGCATCAGTCTTCTCAACATTCGTCTAGGAAGTTATGGCCCAATTAAGACTGAATGGCAGGCAACAGTCCGACAGCACTCAAGTATTGGAGAGATTTTTAAAAAGCGGTAAAGCTGGGTGCCACTGTGTATGTGTCTACAGATTATGTTGCCGAGGTGTAGCATAAATTCTACTGGCTACTCATCAATAGAGTGAAATAATATAGGGATTTGTCCACCAGCCTATATTTCAAATTGTACTTCTGAAAGCAAAGCAATTGGACTTATCTACAGGTAAAGTTATCTAACGTTTTCATATACTCATACACAACTTCAAGGAAGTGCACCAAATTCTCATTACCAAATATAGGGGTACACTTTCTTGTTCCCATGACAGTGTACTGGATCACCTGGCTTCAGTGCTTACAGAAGCCACCTAACTCCCTATTCTACAATTTAAAATGAACCAGTTGCCTTTCCAGAATAAAGAATCTCATCAGTGACAATAAAATAATTAATCCATTGTCAACTTCATCCTGTTACTATCCCCAATGTCATAGTCAGTTATACAGCACAGAAACAGGCCCTTCGGCCCATCATGTGTGCCAGCTATCAAGCACCTAACTATTCTAATCCCATTTTCCAGCACTTAGCCCATAGCCTTGCATGCTATGGTGTTTCAAGTACTCAGCTAAATACTTCTTAAATGTTGAGGGTTCCTGCCTCTACCACCTCTTCAGGCAGTGTGTTCCATTTTTAAAAAATAAACCCTCCTGAAGACTCACAGTAAAAACAGCAAGAAACAAAAACTTCAGACCACAGTACAGGTTTGCAAATGTTTATTGAGACAATGCAGCAAGAAAATCCCTCCAGAAATGAGAAGTTGACTTCCCTCATCTGTTCTTTTACCATTAACTGGCTGAAGCTTGAGTTGTTGCCTAATGTCACATTTCTAAAGACTCTCCCACTGAAGAGGGATGCTTTTCTTCTGCATAAACTAGATTCAAATCCAAGGACTATGTTAATGTTTTTGAACTTGGAGGTTTTCCTTCCTAAGGAAAAGCCTTCAAGCTTTCTTTCAAAAAAAAAATCACCACCGTTCAAAATCTCCAGTTTTGTTCAACGTCAAAGTCAACTGCTTTAGTTTCTCTCTTCGGGTCAGAAGGAGCAGAGGCGGACTGTCAGCTGAAAAGGTCAGGCAAGCCATAAACCTTGCAGAAAGCTAACTGCACATTTAAATCTGCTTTTCACATTTTTAAAAATCCATTTTCATTTAATATTGCAAGAACATTTCATATAAAACAAAATCTAATTAAACAAGTTCATTTTGTACAATAACTGCTTAACTGTTCACCGTGGGCTAGATTACATTATGCAGTTTAAACATACATCAAGTATTTAACATTAAGACTTGCAAAAGTACTTGAAGGTTTCAATTTTACACAATTTTATAAAATGCTGCTTAAAAATATTACATGAAGTTCAGCCTATCTTAGTTCCCCCAAGTCAATCATTTTAGCTTTAATATCTTTACTACCCAGTCCATTCGTTCCCAGATGCTTGGTCTTGATGGTAGCAGCAAATGTAGACATCAATGTCCACTGGAGCAATGGATCTCAGAAAAACAACCATTGTAGCCTACCAGGGAACCAGTGCCTAGCAGAAGGATACAATCATTTTGCCTGTAGCCAGCAGCTAGTTGTACAGTTAACCAAAAGTCAATTTCCTCCTCGTTTCAGACCAACCATCAAATTTTAGTCTGTTCTGTGACATGAAAGCAAGGCTTCTTTGTGCAACATGCTAAACAAATCACAATCTTGATCACATTTCACATAGAAGTGAAGTATACCCATGTTGTGTCAATCATGGTGCTGCCGTTCTGTATCCATGCGAATCTTCAAGTTTCTCTCATTAGAAAAAGTACAGTCGCTGTAACGTCACTGGCTTGTAGCATTATGTCCAGCAATCACCATACATCCAGTTAGAAACACTGTCCTCGCAACTCTTTCTGTACTTCAGCTGCAAACAAGTGTCTTTGGGACTTACAATTACAACCTGTTGTTGTAACTTCAATGCAGGAAAGGCTTTGATGTGCTTCTTTTTTAAGCAAGGGTATTTAGTGAGAAGTATGCTCATCTAACACTGAAGTTCAAAAAAAGTACACCAATTTCTTGCACACTATACAGTTGTTATTGCTGAATACATATGGAATTCAAATAACTTGCCATTTACTCCTGTTATCAAACTTGAACTCTTATTTAGCAGAACTGAAGTCCACATCAGCAATTGTTTCCATTCTCTACTTTGGGCATTTCTAGTCCAACCTTCAAGCAACTTCAGGCTTAACACTTAGCAACAACTCCAGTGTTCGCACTTAAGCAACTTCAAACCCACTTGAAACATCCAGCAAGTAGACTGATCATTTCCTGAATGCAAAATGTCTCATCCATTGTGGAACCAAGAAACCTAGATCCAGATTCAAGAAACTATTCAACAGCACAGCAAGACACTGTCTGAATAAATCTCAGAATATGGAGCTATGTTTTCATTAGCTTTGAGACTGGCTTTTTGGATTTTATTTTTCTTCAGTTCATTGTCAACAGCCTTGCACAACATTTAAACAATTTCACTTTAAAATTAGTCAGACTCAGAACTTAAATTAACCAAACTTCAAATCTGCTTTCATATTTCCAGGCAAATTTGGTAGCTGGTGATCTTTCAAAACAAATAGCTTCTGTACTTAGATCAGAAGATAACTACCCTGTAACTTTGGACATGCATTCTGAATATAGAACTGGACCAAAGTTAAAGGAAGATATACAGGTTTCTTGAAGCTTAAGTTACCCAAGCATAGTCTTAATAGCTTAATGAGTTAATATACAAACTAGGTTTCAAGATTTTAAATCTAGAAAAACATTAAAAATCAGAATTGAAATGAAATCTGTAAAACATCAATAGTTACTATAAGTCTCCATTTGCACCACACAGGATCAAAATGTAGTTACATTTAGGAAACCAGAAAACATATGTACTTTGTACACGCTATCTTGTTCTTTTTGGTCCTGAATACAGGGTAAAGAAATGAAATGCACACAACTTAATTTCAGACAACACACAGCGAAATCTACCTTAATTATCCTTTCTCGAAAAGAAAGAGCTCAAATTAGTACTGTTTGAGGTGATGTTTGCTGGGTGGCAAAGGATATTTGGCAACAAAAGCAGTGACCCCTCAAATAGTTCTTCCAATATGAGGGCTTATGAAATCCTCAATAGAAAAGATTTCCACAGGCATTTATTTTCATTAATGGTATATAATTCTTCAAGTAGTAGATTTATGCGACTACATGTTGTCTGATGTGACCTGGCGGGCTTGAGCAGTCAGCCTTTTCCAAGCAGCACAGGTGCTGTGGAGTGCAAGATTCACTTATATTTCATTGAGAATGCCTTCCCTAACTAGAAGGATATAGAGCTGTTACCAACAAATGGAAGAACAAAGATCTATTTATTTGCAATAAGGATTCTGGCCTACTTTAAAATCAAAGCATGAACAAACAATAGCATCCTTTAAAGCAAGGAGAAAAAGTGGAAGTTGCTGAAACCAAACACCCACTAGAACACTGACACTCCTCTAATGGGACTACATTTCAAGTAAATCATTGCTAACAGACATGAACAAAGGGAAGAGGGGAAAATGGATTATAAGCATTCACAATCTTAAATTAGAAAAATGGATATTTTCTCATACTCTTGCAGAGTAATGAAGTCAACACATAGCAAGTCCCAGAGTCAAAATGATGGTTGAAAGCCATCTTGAATTTAAAAAAAGTAAATCCCTGAACGTTAATGGGCCTGAATCCCCTGAATTTTCAGCACTATGAAATGCCAGTATTGCCATGCTTTACTATCTTGAGCCCAGAGGCTATCGCATTCAACACACATGCCATTGCCTGTCCAGTATTCACAAGATTTGTGAACTTTGGAAAGGTTACTTGAAACTGAAGTTTAGCTTTAACTAAATCCCTCAAACTGGCAACTTTATACACTGAATTCCAAGCTGTAGTACATGCTCGGCAACAAAAGTGATCCTTTTCTATAGTAAATTCACCACAGAACACCCTCGATACCTTGCACAGGAAAAACTTTTACCCACCCAAGACTAATTACAGATAGCACCTACTCATGAACCACAGTATGGGTAAATTGTGCCATCAGTTTTCTATAATGATTTCACTAATGTTACAAATACAGTAGGCATACCATGTCTGTAGTCTTTTTTTACCCCTTCTAAAGCTGTTCATATAAAACAAAGAAAAGACATAGGTAGAAAGACTACCAATAGTAGATTATAAACAGATGAATGAGACGTTGCTGATTCTGCCAAGCTCATTCTGCCAAATGCTGCTTTTCTGCTTCAGTTTGCAAATCCCAACCATTTTGCACCCTACTGGAATTTTAAGTTGCAGGCAATTGGAAGTGCCAGTCCTACCCTTTGGAATTATTTAGTGCATTATAAATCTTTCTAAGCAATATGTGCATTACAAAAGCATTAGCAAAGTATGTTGACTTTTGGAAAAAGGGCTCACCCCACTGAGTCATATATGGAGGTATACTTAAGATCAATGTCTGCCATTTAGACAGTGATAAAGTTCCTACACATTGTTAAGAGATGCACTGCAGAATCAAGTATTTTGTCCCCCATTTCTCCCCGTTACCTCAGTCTTCCTTGATTAAGAAAGCACCATCTTCTTGGAATATTACTACATAGTTAACAGAAGGCACTATTGATTGTCTAGAAATTTATATCGAACAATAGAAAAATCTACAATCTAGATTGTGCACACTTCTGGCTAAAGGTGAAATACTGTAGATGGCTGAAGTCAGGACCTATAGGGAAGTTACACACGAATGACCAAGAAATCTGAATGGTGGGGGATCAACTGTAACACTTACCTGTAATTGTTGTGACAGTGTGTCCCTCTGTGCTTCGAGCTTCTTAGCTCCTTCAATATCCTTCTTCAGTCGCTCAATTTCCTAAAAAATGATGTTAGCATCAGTGATCATATTAAAAGTGGTTAAGCCAAGTTATCATACTGCTACCTGTACCATTAATCATTTTCTGAAGATTCAACTTTCCCTGTAAAGAACATTTTTATTCCTTACTGCTTGCAAGAGTCAAATTTTCTAAAATTAGACTGGTAATGGGAGGAATTAATGCGAAGAAAAATTTAATAAGCAAAAATACTTTTGCCAAATAATTTTCAGCAAACTATACCATCCTTTCCTTACAATTTTTGGATTGCACATCCAGATGTTGCATACAAATAGTATTTAACCCATTCTTTTAGTTGGTAGCACTCATGCTTCTGAATGGAATGCTGTAGGTGCCAGCCCACTCCTTGACTTGGATGCACAATAGCACAGTATTCAGGAAGTGTTGTATTGCCGGAGGTGCTATTCTTCGAAGTAGACCGGGGCCCTACATTCCTGTTTGAGTGGTTCAGATGGATTTGAAAGCCCCATGTTCAAGGAGCAGGAAAGAGTTCTCCCAATGTCATGGCCAACATGAGCTTCATCAAAATTGGATTCACCAAGACCTTGCTGTGTGCAAATTGGCTGCCACATTCACTTGTATAACAGCGACGGCACTTCAAAGTAAATTCTGTAATATACAGTGCTATGGGACTTGAGAGATGCTTAAAGTGTTATATAAAAACAAATTATTTCCTTCCTTAATCCCATGGAGTGTTTGTTTTATAACAGATTTGTAATTTTACTTTTATAAGAAATTAAGCTATTAGAACTGGTTTCACATCTGATGAGTGGGAAATGCAAGCAAATAAACATAAAATTTCATACAGAATAAATGCAAACAATTGTTACTCAAGTGAGTACAAAGAGGGAATCCAGCAATTAGTGCATTTCTATTGCATGTTTCAAATGTAGAATGTGACAAGATTCTAAAAACCTGAACATTTTATCTATACTGATTTACCTTTATTTGTTTTCTCAAATATCAGAAAATAAAGGAGGTCGACTGGGATAAAGTAAGCCAAGAACGTGTAGGAGGAAACAATTTCAAAAGCATCAAAAGGTATTTAAAAATATAATGAACACAAAAAAGAGAATGGTTAAAGGCAAGGTGGGATTCCTAACAGGAGAAAAGATTGTCAGTTTGTATAGAATGATCCAAAAATTGCAGAGGTAGTTAATAGTTGCTTTGCATTGGTCTTTGTTAAAGAGAAAGATATGGAAGAAGTGGTGCATCCTGAAACAGTCATGGGCAAGATGAGCAATAGTTTGATGGATAAAAGAAAATTTTTTGGTATGTTAGTTAAGCCAAGGGAAGACAAAGTAAGTATCAGAAACTGACAGATACATCAGAGAATCCAAAAGGAGGAACTTACAAAAATATTTCAGAGTTTTATTGAGTGTAGATGTGTACTAGAGGATTGGAGAGTAATTAATATAGTCCCCATTTTTAAGGAGTGTGTTAAAGCTAATACAGGTTGTCAGTTACCTTACATTTCCTCTACCACAAATGTTAATGAGGAGGAAATTACGACATATTTAGATTAAAGAGAAAATAGTTAGAAGTAGGCAGCCTGGATTTCAAAAGTGACAACTGTTCAACAAATGTCAGAATTCTTTGAGGGCAGACGGCAAGGGGTGGGAGAGGCAATGGATGTAGTGTACATGGACTTTAGGAAAATCTTTTACCAAGGCATTCATTGGAAATTACGAGAGAAGTTTAAGGGTTATGACATTAACATGAAGGTAACAAACTGGATTAGAAATTGGTTAGAAGGGAGAAAGGGGTTAAGAGCAGTTCCCAACCAACTCAAGTGGCTGGAAATGGGTAGTGGTATTCTTCACTCTGTTTACAGTGTACGTCAATGGTTTGGATATAGGCCCGTCAAAGTTACAGAAAACAGGAGGTGTAATTAATTGCTTAAAAGACCAAAAAGGGAACTACAATGAATTGGTTATTGATAAGGAGGAGGAAATGGCTAAGTAGCAGATGGAATTCAATGTTAGTAGGTGACACATTTTGGGGAAACAGCAACAATTAAACGCTGAATGGAATTGGCTTGGCACTGTGAAAGAGGAGGATTTGGAGAAACAGGCTCATAGAAGAATAAAGGCAGCACCTCAGATCAACAAGGTTGTAATAAAAAAAGGGCCAGAATTTTACCGAAAACTTGTACCAACAGCATATGCTATTTATGGTGCAGAAATTCCAGGAAATTATGGAGAGCGCATTATTCCATTGCTTACACCATGCCATAATTTCCTGGCATTTTTGCACTATTCCATAGAAGACACTCACAGAAACAGTTATAATAGTTCTGTCCACCACCCTTCCCCAATCAAAATCAATGGCGATCACAAATCTGCTGAATTAATGCTACGTTGGTCACCACTGCCATTTAGACGGTTATGGAACGGTACTGGTGGATTACAGGATTATCCTAGACGGCTCAGAACCAGTATTGTTTTCAATCAATCATTCAGCAGGTTGCCTACATCAAGGATAATTATTTATTGGTATCTTGATCATAAATTTAAGCAGGTATGGACACACACCAGTTCTATCATTAGACACTAAGGAAATTTAAAGTCTAAATGTTGACTTGACCTTAGGAATCCTAAAATAAAAACATAGGGCTGCATTTTCTAAATATATAAACCTGGACCCATGTCCTTTGAGTAGTTTGCTGAATCATAACTCTATTTACTTCCAAACCATGCATCATTACCAGTTGCATTCCATGCTTAGGCCATGAGCTCAAAAAAAGAAAATCGGTCAGAGATCGCATGGCAATCCAAAAACCTAAAAAAGGTCCAAGTCAAAAATCTTAAATAAACTATTCAGGGTTAAAAACAGATAAAGATAATGGAGAGTGACTTTCATAGAAGCATTAAAATGACCTGTTGTTGCATTCAAAGCCCACTGTGGCACCCTGATTGTGTGTATGCACTGCTTCTGACTTCATTCCTATGCTCAGTATTCTAATCAGTTCTCCAGTAATTTATGCTGTAAGTTTGCTACTGGAAGATCATGGCATTCGCTGCCAATATTGCCACCGCAACAAATTTTGGCTCATAGAATAAATTTTAGGTTTTATTTCAAGGCATAGAATTTAAAAGCCAAGAGATAATGATAAGTCTGTGTTAAACATTATAGTATTGGCTTTAGAGTAGAGAGATAGATGGATAAAGGAAAAGGTGTTGGAGGGATATATGTTAACTTGGTGGGTAAATGTGATTAGGACTATTTGCTTGTGGGGTGGGTAAACACTGACATGGACTGGGTGGGCCGAATAGTTTTTTTCCTGGTTATAATTTCTATGTATTCCTTTGAGTAGTTTACGGAATCAAAGAAAAGTCAAAGAACACAAGGGAAGAATATTGTCATTTTCCCAATCCTGATCTTATTGAAGCAGGTTAGTGATAACTGAACATATGCTAAATTTAATAGAATTGTAATTTACACAGCATTTTGTGAAATGCTTTGAGCTATTTTGACAACAAATTGCATTTTGAAGTACAACATGTAGGTAATATATGCAGTTTTGATTTATATATGTGGTGAAAGTAATTTAAATTTTTTTTAGGTCTTGTTAGATATGCATCATGTATTTCGTTTTACATTTTTACTGCTTGTAAAATGCTCCAAATAGAGTCATTGGTTCAAAGTGATAAGTGTACCACGATATGGTGCTCTAATTGATCAAAGACATCAACCAATTCTTCTGTTCAGATTGAATTCAATTCATAATCATGCACATGTTCCCCAGTGCTTCAACCAATTGGAGGAAGTTGTATTTTGCCCTTACCTCCTCTTTGTCTTTCATTTGTGCCTCTAGTTCTTCTATTGTTCTGTTCAATTCAGTTTTGTGTGTCTTAAGCACGTTTGCCTGTCCACTCAGACATTCAAGTTCAGAAACCTGAATTCAGAAAATCAAAATGAACATAGTTTTCACTGATGGTTATTGTTATTCCAATTGCATTTCTAACTAAATATATAGAACTAACAGTTTGGACCATATTAAGATCACGATTCCCAGTTTTTCTAGGAATCTATAAGAAAAAGTCAGTGTGCACTTTTTAAAAAGAAACTTTTACTGCTACCATTATTGCTGTAAAAATGGTCAAGTGTGAGGACTTTGCAAGTGGAAAACTCAGCCTGGGGACTTCTGCACCTGGGTGTACAATGAGTGTGAAGGGAAATAAGGGGGAAAAAAATGGAACCTGCTCATGCACATTTTTCATTAACCATATGACTTGATTGTGCAAGTTTAGTCACTGATCTCCTTTCTTAGGCATTTCAACATAAACAGGATTTCCTTTACCATTAGTTTGCTATTATTCAACACATTAGAACAAGTGAGTATTGCTCCTTCACTTCAGACTAGCAAGCAACAAACTACAATTCACCAACAGGTTCTGGCATTTTGAGTGTGCACCTTCTATTCTTTGTACTCGCAAAATGCTGAAATACACAGCAGTTATCAACATCTGTAAAAGAAAAAAAGGGAGCTTTTGACATTTTGGGTGTGTATACTTTATTAAAAAAAAAGAATGTTCAAGGTTTCACATCTGAAATGTTAAAAGCAGTCTTTATAAAAAAAAAGACTGATTGACTGCTGCATATTTCCAAAACTTATTTCAGGTTTCCAGTTTTTCCCTCCCTCATTATCATGCTGGCACTCAATTATTTAGTAGCACATAGGAACTATACCCCAGGATGATTTGCAATGAATACACCGCTGAAGCTAAATAGTTAACGGAGCACATTTTTTTGCTCTGAATGCCAAACATCTTTCAGTATAATTACATAACACTAGTTCATTCTAGTGCACTGTAATCAGTACATACAATTCTGATCAATATAGGAAGTGGAATCCCTTCCCTAAACAGTCAGCATATGGTAATCTGCTATACAAACCTAATATAACTAAACATCGCGCTATTGCTAGAATTACTTTGGTTGGGGTGGGGTGCACGGTAATGGTGAAAAACAAGGAGATGCTAAATTTTACTCTGAGTCCAATACTTAAAACATTCATCAATTACTTAAAAGTTTTAAAGATATGAAAGTGAACATTTACAAGTGCTCCAGCTCAACTCAGCTTCTTTTCAATATTCTGTCCTACTTATGACTATAGGTTAAATAAAGAATTCTAGTTAAATATCAGGGTGTGCAAGTGTAAAGAACCAAAGCTGCAAAATGATTCCCCATTCATTGCACTGGAAAAAAGATTTAAACACAAGGGGGCAGACTAACCAAATTGAAAAACATATGCTCCAACTTTGTTTCCTCAGTAGTCTCCAGCAAATGGCTACTTCAGACCAACATATAAAACTCTTCCGAATGACATCAAACATGCAATTTGATACATGTACGTTCCACTCTCTGGAATTAGCTGATGGTACGTAAACAAAGTATTGAATTCTAAATTCCTGCGCTGAGCAAAAACTGTCTCCTGCTGCAAATACTTAGAGCTGATATCCTTAGCAAAGCTGAGCAGCCAGCTCAGTTTATCATGTAGTAATGAAGTGATCATTCCATATTTTTTTTTTAAAAAGCAGAAGGAATTTGAGTTTATTCACAACAGGATTTGCTCCATAAAGATAACAAACATTCCTCCAAACTCTAAACAGCCACAGATTGACTATTCAGATTCTGCAATGGTCAATATATATTAAATCCCTCATTTATTGGCCCTGATCTGGTCACAAGTTTGTATAATTTTTACATTAGTGCAATTAAAAGATTAAAGCTTTTTGACCATGTATATTTGTAATAAGACATCGAAATTCAGAAACAGGATATAAAAAACAGGAACAAACTCTTCCTGTTAACACCTAGTATGCTACACTATGTTGCTATCTTCTAACATCCCATTCTAACTGCAAGTCCAATAATGATTCTTGTATATTTGCATAAAAAGATATGTTCCATTCTTATTATATTGCAGCTTATTTTTGGTTATTGTCACAAAACAATGAATTCAGCAATGAGTTCCTTCACTGTCACTGGGTCAAAATCCTGGAACTCCCTTCCTAAGCAGCACTGTTGGGGTACCTTCACCCCAAGGACTGCAGCGGTTCAAGGCGGCAGCTCACCACCTTCTCAAAAGCAATTAGGGATGAGCAATAAATGGTGGCCTAGCCAGTGACACCCACATGCCCCGAATGAATGAATAAAAAAAAACACATTAGCGCAAAATATTTTGTCCACAGCTGCACTTTACAGGGGCCACAAACAAATTTGATTCAGGGGGCTGGCAATATATTTCAATAAAACAATCTCTGTTGGTAAACAGTTATAAGGAACACAAGTGTACAATCTGCATTTGACCTACATCACCTCTTAAAAAAAAATGATGAAGCCTAAACCACATTTTTATAAAACATGCAAGTGGCTCGCCGACAGCAAATAAAATGCAACTTCTCTGAACAATAATTCCTGGGTAAAGAAAAGATTTGATTAAAATGGTCACATTTTTAAGGATATTACAGTAGCTAAGCAGTTATCCCCTTTTCTATCTTGCAAATCAATTCTTAACTCAACATTCTCAGAAATAGGTGGACATTGCACGGATATCGATTTTTGAATTTTGGTAAGTGTTTAGACATAATTTGCACAAGTATTGACCTCCACTTTCCCAATTTATAAAAGCAAGCTCCACTTGTGTATTATATTTTCCAGTAGACTGTTCTAGGCTTTTATGAGGATGTACTTGTCTTCTTGGACAAAGTCGACAGTAACACAAGCAGATAAATTGCAACCTAGTCTGCCGAAATTGACTGCTAGACAATATATTAGAAAAACCCTGGAGCTAAGCTACCCCCCCCTTCCCTTTGCATGGAGGCAACTGGCCTCACAGCAGTACTGGAAGGGAATAGAACACTGCATTTTTTTTTGCTATATATATTGGGCACCAAATGTACACCACCACTTTACATGTAGTTCCTGCAGGAATGCAGATTTTTCTTTTTAAAATCGAGGTTATGTGTGCATCATTATCAATGGAACAGATTATTGTGCAATAGACACATCGAGTTACAATAAGGGATAGTTGATGGAAATTTTGCATTAAGATAGTATAGTAGTTATTTTTTCAAAAAATTGGTCACAAGGTTTTCAGCTTCAGTTTCAAGTGATATGAAATTTCCAAATAATGTCATCCTAATCTGAAGTCTAATTAATTACTCATCACCTAGATTTCCATACAGATGACTTTGCCTTAAAAAAAAGTTAGAGCTAATGAGAATCTGAAGTTCTACCTTGCGGTACACCAATTCTAACGTCATCTATTAAAGCAGCAATTTTAATTGGCTGTACATTGAACAATCATACTGTACAGCCTCTCTAGTAGAGATGGAAGAATCTTCTAAATGCAGCACTCAACTTTTAGTAGGCAAATGTTTATTTCCTACTCAATTATTTCTGGCAATAGCTTCTGCTAAAGACAGAAACCATCAACTTTAGTCAGACCCAGTGAGGATAAAGAAATTTGCCCTCTGAACTATTCTAAAAAGAGGTGCAGCTATTAACAACATTCTAGACATTGAAGGTAGCAATTGCTATAGAATCTTACTTTTCCAGAACACAAACTCCAATTCTGTCAATGAATTCTTACACTCTCGAGTATTTGTATATCTAATTGAAAAATAACCATTAGTCTCACTCAAATACAGACTGACTTATATAGTCAGATCATGCAATCTTCGCTTATCCTGCAAACCTAAAATCTATACAAAAGGCCCCTTTGAAAAATTGGAGATTCGTTTAAATATTCTAGTTACATTTCTAGGCATTAATAGATTAAGATAGTATGCAAAATATTTTTGAAATAATTGGACTGCAACCTGTCACAGCAGTTAACGTGTAATCACTTCTTTATACAACTAATTGGCAGAAATCCGATGCAGTGTATCAATACATACTCGTTTGTGTAGTCGCTCTGCTTCATCCTGGTAAGCAGTGAGCTGCTGTTTCCACTGTTTAACATTGGCAGTAGATTCCAGTAGTGCTGCTGTAAGTTTAGCATTGTTGTTTTTTAAGGTCGCCAATTCAGACTCCCAATGCTTTCCTATTGTAGTACTATATAAAGAAACACAACTTGTTACTATTAAGCATTGTATGGTATTTTGTCAGTGACTTTTTAAAATCAGTCTATTCACATTTGACATTAATGATATCTTTAGCAGAGTATAAAGTGATTATTGTAAATGCATGGTAAATCTGATCCCAATTTCCCCAGCCCCATCCATCACATGACGACCAACATTCCTTCCTGGCTGCCATGCTACCCAACAGTGTAAACGGTTTCCTCTGCTATGCATCAAATCTCCTATCAACTGCTCCATCCATAAAAAAAAAAAATCACAGTTGGCTCCTCTGTCTTTGCCAAGTACCAGTCTATTGGCACCTTCCCTTGCCTTTTCAACATCCTTGATCATGTTGTTGGCTTCTGAGCACACTGTTTGTAGTTGTCATTATACCCAAGCTCTCCATTCGGCGGATTCTGGCCTTGTGCATTCCTTCCCTCCAAGGTGTCTTCAGCTTAAGTCTCTACTTTCTGGAATTTCCTCCCATACCCCTTCGCATCTCCTTTAAGATACTCCTTAAAATCCAGCTCTTGGTTAACTCAATGGGTCATCCATTTTTCCCCCATACATCTCAGGAATTTGTTCTGCATTGAAGAAACTATAGATACATTCTTAGAGTGGAGAGCATTTGTGACTGTTCTGCATCTCGCTATATCTTTAGTCAGTTCTACAACACATTACAAAGGACATGCACAAATTTTCTGTCACAATAATGATTAGCTTGCAAATTCACCATGGTCATGCGTAATCATTAACATTGCAATTAGGTCAGGTCAGAAAGACCAACGCCAGAAATCTGACCATCTGTGATCTGAATTCAATGCTAGTTTTAAAAAAAAGAGACGTAGAACAAAGTAGGTCAGACAAAAAAAAAACCTGCACAGTTAATGATTGAGTGTATGCTTTACATGACTAGGAGCAGTCACTACACAAAGACTTGAAAGTAAAGCTAGTAAAACTTTGGATGCACTGTGTTAAAAAAGCTTGAACACAACACAGGTTTGATAATGCCATTTGTAACACATCACACCAAGTGTGAAACTTGCTAAAACAAAAAAAACTCTTTGCCATCATACACATCAACTGCAGAAGTCGATCAACTCCACGGTAACCCTTTTATGCTTTGCTCCTCTAAATTATCCTGGATTTTTTTTTTATAGCCACTCACTACTTGGGATAATTGGTGTAGGGGGCCAACGAGGGAGAGAAAGTCTATATTTTTGGAGTTATACAAGCCTGCAGTTAAATTCCTACTCCTGCTCCATAGCAATGCTTCACAGTACAAAAAGTGGCTGTGTAACTGCAGAGACAGGTCCCAATCTGACTCAAACGCAGCTCTCCAAGAGCCCATAGGGAAGGCAGATTTGTTGCACTTCTCAACTTCAGTGTACAAATAAAAACAAGAAATGCTGGAAATACTCAGCAGGTCTGGCAGCATCTGTGGAGAGAGAAGCAGAGTTAACATTCCGAAGAATCCACTGCAAACATGGTTTAAATGAGTGCCTTATCCATTATACTACTGCACAGCTCACTGCATGGTCTGTACTATTAATTCTAGACTGGGCAAATCCTTATTAGTTCACTCATAAATGCAATTTAATTCTAAAATAGTTTTGTTGATGCAGTTATATTTTTAAATCATTTGAAAACAAAATTGCTTTTAATGTTCATCTCTTTTCCAGGTTTATTTACTACTAACATAGAACATACAGCACAGAACAGGCCCTTCGGCCCACAATGTTGTGCCGATCCTTTGTCCTCTGTCAAGGACAATTTAATCTATACCCCATCATTCTCCTTTATCCATATACCTATCCAAAAGCCTTTTGAAAGTCCCTAAAGTTTCTGACTCAACAACTTCCCCGGGCAAGGCATTCCATGCCTCGACCACTCTCTGGGTAAAGAACCTTCCCCTGACATCCCCCTTATATCTCCCACCCTTCACCTTAAATTTATGACCCCTTGTAACGCTTTGCTCCACCCGGGGAAAAAGTTTCTGACTGTCTACCCTATCTATTCCCCTGATCATCTTATAAACCTCTATCATGTCACCCCTCATCCTTCTCCTTTCTAATGAGAAGAGGCCTAGAATGTTCAGCCTTTCCTCGTAAGACTTATTCTCCATTCCAGGCAACATCCTGGTAAATCTCCTCTGCACCCTCTCCAAGGCTTCCACATCCTTCCTAAAATGAGGCGACCAGAACTGCACACAGTACTCCAAATGAGGCCTTACCAAGGTCCTGTACAGCTGCATCATCACCTCACGGCTCTTAAATTCAATCCCTCTGCTAATGAACGCTAACACCCCATATGCCTTCTTCACAGCCCTATCCACTTGAGTTGCAACTTTCAATGATCTATGCACATAGACCCCAAGGTCTCTCTGCTCCTCCACATGCCCAAGAACCCTACCGTTAACCCAGTATTTTGCATTCATGTTTGTCCTTCCAAAATGGACGACCTCACACTTTTCAGGGTTAAACTCCATCTGCCACTTTTCAGCCCAGCACTGCAACCTATCCAAGTCCCTTTGCAGACGACAATAGCCCTCCTCGGTATCCACAACTCCACCAACCTTTGTATCATCTGCAAATTTACTGACCCACCCTTCGACTTCCTCATCCAAGTCGTTAATAAAAATCACAAACAGGAGAGGACCCAGAACTGATCCCTGCGGCACGCCACTGGTAACTGGGCTCCAGGCTGAGTATTTACCATCTAAGACCACTCTCTGCCTTCTATCAGTTAGCCAATTCTTAATCCAACTGGCCACATTCCCCACTATCCCATGCCTCCTGACTTTCTCCATAAGTCTACCATGGGGGACCTTATCAAATGCCTTACTAAAATCCATGTACACCACATCCACTGGTTTACCCTCATCCACTTGCTTGGTCACCTGCTCAAAGAATTCAATCAGGCTTGTGAGGCAAGACCTACCCCTCACAAAACCGTGCTGACTGTCCCGAATCAAGCAGTGTCTTTCCAGATGCTCAGAAATCCTATCCCTCAGCACCTTTTCCATCAACTTGCCTACCACCGAAGTAAGACTAACTGGCCTGTAATTCCCAGGGTTGTTCCTATTCCCTTTCTTGAACAGGGGCACAACATTTGCCACCCTCCAATCACCTGGTACCACCCCCGTCAGCAGAGAAGATGAAAAGATCATTGCCAGCGGCTCTGCAATTTCATCCCTTGCTTCCCATAACATCCTTGGATATACCCCGTCAGGCCCGGGAGACTTGTCTATCTTCAAGTTATTCAAAAACCCCAACACATCTTCCCTCCTAACGAGCACTTCCTCGAGCTTACCAATCTGTTTCACACCGTCCTCTTCAGTAATACACCCCTTCTCATTCGTAAATACCGAAGAGAAGTACTCATTCAAAACCTCACTTATCTCTTCCGGCTCAACACACAGTCTCCCGCTATTGTCCTTGACCGGACCTATGGTCCCCCTAGTCATCCTCATATTTCTGACATACGCGTAAAAGGCCTTGGGGTTTTCTTTTATCCTACCCGCCAAGCATTTTTCATGCCCTCTCTTAGCTCTCCTAATCCCTTTCTTCAGATCCTTCCTGGCCATCTTGTATCCCTCCAGAGCTATGCCTGTGCCCTTTTTCCTCAACTTTATATACGCATCCTTCTTCTTCCTAACAAGACTCTCAACCTCTCTTGTCAACCACGGTTCCCTCACATGACCATCCCTTCCCTGTCTGACAGGGACATGCTTATCAATGGCCCCTACTATCTGCTCCTTGAAAAAGTTCCACATTTCGACCGTGCCCTTCCCTGCCAGCATATGCTCCCAACTTATGCTCCTCAGTTCCTGCCTGACAGCATCATATCTACCCTTCCCCCAATTGTAAACCTTGCCCTGTTGCACATACCTATCCCTCTCCATTACCACAGTGAATGCTACAGAATTGTGATCACTATCTCCAAAGTGCTCGCCCACCAACAGCTCTATCACTTGCCCTGGTTCATTACCTAGTACCAAATCCAATATTGCCTCCCCTCTGGTCGGGCAGTCTACATACTGAGTCAGAAAAGCTTCCTGGACATACTGCACAAACACTACCCCATCCAAACTATTCGATCTAAAGAGTTGCCAATCAATATTTGGGAAGTTGAAATCCCCCATAATTACTACCCTGTGACTTCTGCTCCTTTCCAAAATCTGTTTCCCAATCTGCTCTTCCACCTCCCTGCTGCTATTGGGGGGCCTATAGAAAACTCCCATCAAGGTGACTGCTCCTTTCCTGTTCCTGACCTCAACCCACAGTGCCTCAGTCGGCAGATCCTCCTCGAAAATTCTTTCAGCAGTTGTTACACTATTTCTAACTAACAATGCCACCCCCCCACCTCTTTTACCACCATTCCTAATCTTATGAAAACATCTATAACCAGGTACCTCCAAAAACCATGCCTCCCCCTCACCTATCCACGTTTCAGTGATGGCCACAACATCGTAGTCCCAAGTGCCCATCCACGCCTTCAATTCACTCACCTTATTCCTGATGCTTCTAGCGTTGAAGTATACGCACTTTAACCCTTCTCCGTGCCCATCTGTCCTCTGCGACAGTGCTACCTTCCCCAATACCTCACTACACTCTTTGTCTTTCTGAGTGGACCCACTGGTCCCTGGATTACAAGTCCGGTTCCCATCCCCCTCCCAAACTAGTTTAAACCCTCCCGAACAGTACTAGCAAACCTCCCTCCCAGGATATTGGTGCCCCTCTGGTTCAGATGCAGCCCGTCCTGTTTGAACAGGTCCCATCTTCCCCAGAATGCAGTCCAATTATCCAAGAACTGGAAGCCCTCCCTCCTACACCATTCCTGCAGCCACGTGTTCAGCTGTGCTCTCTCCCTATTCCTAGCCTCACTATCACGTGGCGCCGGCAACAAACCAGAGATAACAACTCTGTCCGTCCGAGCTTTCAGCTTCCAGCCTAACTCCCTAAACTCACTTCTAACATCTGTGCCACCCTTCCTTCCTACGTCGTTGGTGCCAATGTGCACCACGACCTCTGGCTGCTCCCCCTCCCCTTTAAGGATCCTGAAGACGCGATCACAAACATCACGGACCCTGGCACCAGGGAGGCAACAAACCATCCGTGCGTCTCGCCTGCGCCCACAGAACCGCCTGTCCGTACTCCTCACCATCGAGTCCCCGATGACTAGTGCTCTCCCATTCTCCCTCCTTCCCTTCTGAGCCACAGTGCAGGACCCCGTGCCAGAGGCCCGGTCACTGCAGCCTACTAGTACTACTAAATTCGTGAGAACCAGCAGTCTTTGGTAGCAGTGAATGCATGCAAGGTGAAGATGCAAGTTAAAGACCTCACTACACATCACCTCCAATCCTCTCAGCAGAATATCTGAAATCAAAGTTATAAGCTTCTCCACAACTTTTGGTGGGGCAGTAAATATCTCATTACCTTAAATATTTCAAAGACAATTTTTTCTTGACCCTCAAGCCTAACCAACAATTGATTCCATGCTCCACCGAGCTCTTTTGAAAATCCATCTTTGCTAACCTCAAATGGGAGTCACACCTTTTCTATTGTTAAAGTTTTTTTTAATTCATTTGTGGGATGTGGGCGTCATTGGCTAGGCCAGCATTTGTTGCTCATCCCTAATTGCCCTTGAACTGAATGGCTTGCTAGGCTATTTCAGAGGGAATTTTTTTTCTGGTATCACATGTAGGCCAGGTTAGGAAAGGAAATCTCGTCCTTAAGGACATTAGTGAAGCAGATGGGTTTTTACAAAAGAAAATTGACAATGGTCACCATTAGACTAGCTTTTTTAATTCCAGATTTATTAATGGAATTCAGATTTCACCATCTGCTGTGTTGGGATTCCAAACCAATGTCCCCAGAGCATTAGCGTGGGCTCTGGATTACTAATCTAGGGACAATATCACACCACCACCTCCCCCTCAATGCCCCAAAAGGAGCTTGGCTCACCTCGTGTTTCTTCTCTCAAGCTTCTAAAAGGAGTAGAGATCAGTCAATCTAAGACTTAATGCTGCTCCCATATTTGGAAAGCCTCTTCTGAACACTTTCTTTGAAAATCTCAGTTCAGCTTGCTGGAAACATTACTTTCTGATTTGTTATTTTTTCCCTTTTTAAAAAAAAAAACTTATTTCAACCTTAGTAATGGCTTTCATTATGGACCTTGGCGCTTTGCTTTGGTTTCTCCATTTAAAACATTGTCTTGGCAGCCCAATATAAAAAAACTTACACAGCAGCAAAAAGGAAAACTGTTGTGTAATTTAAAGTAGTAAGAAATTTTAGTTAATGGCCACTCCAATGTAAGAGCAGAGTAAAATAGTAATCACCGTGGGCCCAACTAAAACTTTTCACATTTCATGTACTTACCTATGAGTAAAAGGTAGAGAACTCTGGTTAATTTCAGCTCGTGCATCAGAATCTTGTGCCACATCCTGAATAGACCTTTCATCATCTGTCCCATTAATACTCTCTGGTGTCAGAGGTGACTGCAGGTCACCTCCTGCAGACTCCTGAAAAGCAAAAATCTTAAATCATTCTGAAAGATCCACTGCTTGGCTATTAACAGAAAATCATTTAATAAAAGCTTTCAAATTTTTCCTAGTCAGTAGAAATGTAGTTGGAACTGTAGGTTCCAAAGTGGGTCAATCTTTCACCTCTAATTAGGTTTGGATTCACAGACACCATTCCCCCATCCAACCCGCAGCCTCCCCCCACTCCCACCCAAACAAAATTAAGTTTTGCTTTGAGGACGGTTTTGAGTCTGACTCAAAACTGAAGTCTGGGCTGTTCTAACCCACAACACAAGTCACAGGATCAAATGACCTCTAAATAGGCCAGCCCTGCAATTAAGGATAAGTCTATTATAGATTTACTATCTAGCCACCATAGATAAATATGGCATTATATCCATTGTCAAGAAAAATATGTCAAATAAGGAACATTAATTCATTGGTTGGAAACTTACACAAAAAACTTCCAATGGAAAAAATCCTGCAGTTAACTTTTTAAAAACTGGCAGCCAAGATGACCACTGCAATTTGCATCTTAAACATATTTTCATATTTCAAGGTCCAACCAGAGACAGTGGTCTGAGGAGCATGGACCCAGAACAATGGTTTGCTTTAAGTGATTGAATTACCCAAGATTGCTTAATTGGCATAGCATTCAAGGAAATCCTAACACACTGACTTTGAAAGAGCAAAACCCTTCAAGTGTAAATATAGGCATCATGGAGTCTGGGGAGCCTAATTCAAACCTTGAATCTCATTAGAAGATTCCAGAGAATATACTGAGGCAGTCTGTCAGTCTTTGTGAAAACTGGGAGTTTCCTTGAACAAAAGAGTCAAGCCAGTAACTCAGGCTGTGCAGCAGCAGGAAGGCTGTGTGTCTCCCTCCCTCCAGATAACACAACAAGTTTGAAAATGGTCTGTGACTGTGGTCCCTCCAAGCCTACAGGTTGTTACAGACAGAGCAGGGGAACAGAGCCATCTACAAGTCTGCCTCCAAGAAAACCTTGAGCCAAGCGGGCCAGCCACAAAGTGCACTTTGATCAGCCAAAGGCTTCAAGAATACAAGTTCAGCTGGAGGACAACCGAATCATCCAACCTCTCAGACTGTGTATATCATTTCCATTTACTCTGGACTCTAATCCAAACACAAAATGTACGCGTGAGAGAGAGCTGCTCTTGTGTGCAAGCGTTGAGCGTATTTTTTGATCGGATTTAGATCGTTCAGTATAATAAACTCACCTCTTGTTCAAACTTAAGAAAACCTGTCCGATCGGTTCTTTCACAATCACATTAAAGGTAAAAGGTGAAACACTCACCGAGGTGGTAAGCACAACCACAGTTTAAAAAGGAATAAACTCTGTTGCGGTCAAATAAGGGGAAGGACAAGGAAGCCTGTGACCCCCTCCTCACCTGGCCATAATTTCCTTGAGCTATCCAGATTGTAAAATACAACACAAACATTTTTCCATTCTGCAGAAATAATTCTCATCTTGAAAACAGATTACTGGATGCATTAGCCCTCATATTTAGTGTTAGGGTTAGGAATTTTAAGCATTTCACTTACGAGTTAAAGAAATAGAATTTTTTAATCTCTCTTCTCTGCATGGAATTTAGTTCCCTCAGTCAGATTTTACACAATCCCATTTTATTACTTTCTCCCTTTAATATTCAAGTAATTATCCAATACCTAAATTAATAGATTTAATATCAACCATCTGACTGGTAAAGCCTCCCACATTTGGGCAGCTCTTGCACAAAAAAAGTTTCTTCTAATCTCCTTCATGTATCTAGGAGTTTTAGAAGTTGTCTCATCTTTTCACTTGTCAACCAAAAGTAAATAATCTGTTTCCTTTGTCCATTTTTGATCAATTTTCTCAGTTCAAAATGATACGGCACCAGCTGCTCAAGCATTTCCTAATTTTCCAAACGCTTCAGTCATAGTTTTAGCTGAGTAAATCTGCATTGCACTCTCCAGGGATATATATTCATTCTATGGTGAGCAGTTCAAAATTGCAGATTATTCCAGATGAGGCATAATCATCAGTTTGTATAGAGTCATCATGACCACTTTTCTGCTACATTCAATTTCTCAATATAAATACCAAAACCTCATTTATCAATTTTTTGAAAAAATAAATTGCCCACCCACTTATGGATTTATGTGAAGATTAATGGATCTATACATGCCAATCCCTTTGCTCCTTCACTGCCTGAAGATATTTATCATGCTAGGCATACTTAGAGAGTCATTGAAACATTTCCTCCACAGGAGGCAGCCATTTGGCCCATCGAGTCCATGCCAGCTCTCCATGGAGCTACTCAGTCAATTTGACTCCCCCTGTCGATCTCTGTAACCCTGCAAGTTTATTATACTAAATTTCTGTTATTGTTGCCCCAAAAATGCATCACCCCTCATTTTCATATTGTTCGACATCACCTGCAACAGTTTTGCTCATTCTTCTTGTCTGCTTAACATCCATCATTCTTCCCAACAGATTGCTATCCACAGTTTATCAGCAGCAAACTTCAACATTAACACAGATCAGTGAGAAAAGTCCTCTTGCCACAACTGTCTACTTTTCAGCCATTGTTATCCAATCTTCACTCTTCCTTTAATGCCATAGGTCCCAAACATCTCGAACAATTTCTTATGCAGCACTCAAAATAATTTCTGCATTTGGTAGCAAAATGTCAAGCACCAGACTTTGCAAAAATCAAGAATGATGTTTCCCTATGATGAGGTTGCAGGTCTGGATGATGAAACAAACATTCTTAAATGGGCAGGACGTGGAATTTCAGTTTAAACTTCATGTTTAAGGAATTTGGATAAACATTATGGTGTATGCAAATTTTAAAAACCTGATTTGGTTTGGCTATTTACTGCAAAATGGATCAATGCTAGTTTTCAATAAGTGCTCTACATTCCCATTAAGCAGAATTGCATGCTCAACACAGACCACCTGCTCATGGGCTTCTTTCACTTAGAGTCTTAGGATGTGGATGTGCATGCTGCCCATGAATTGCCTGAGCTGCTTAATATCTTGCTGAGACTCCCAAGTGCCTTCTGATAGCATAAATCTGTTTTCGACCTTGGTGACCAATTAGTGCACAATTTACTAAATATTGATCTGTACAAACTGTACCAAAATTTAAAAGCAGACAACATGGCTCTTACTTCATGCATCTCTGCCTATAGCAGAATAATATACAGTAATTCCCACCTGTGAAGGTGTACTGGTTAGTTCCATTTTTTCCTGCATTTTCTCCTTTGCTATCCGTGCTGCATCTTTAAATTCCTGGAACTTTTCAGCAAACTATATTGGTAAGAAAGTTTTTTAATTTAAAAATCGGTTTGTAAGATATGAAAGACTACAAACAACGCATATACAACGTACAGCTGATTGTACATAGATAGCCTCCATGAACAAACAAAACCCAAGCAATGGGTCTGCCTCAGATTTGCTCACCTGCAATATTAAGGGAGTGTTAGAGTGCTAGACTTTTACATAGAATGATTACAGCTGCCATTCGGCCAGTCATGTCCATGTTGGCTCTCCGCTAGAGCAACTCGTTAGTCCCACTCTCCCGCCTATTCTACATAGCCCTGCAAATATTTTCTCTGCAGATAATTATCCAATTCCCTTTTGAAAGCCACGTTTGCATCTGCCTCCATCACACTCTCAGGCAGTGCATTCCAGATCCTAACCGTTTGCTGTGTAAAAAAAAATTCTTCCCACGTCTCTTTTGATTCTTATGCCAGTCACCTTAAATCTGTGTCCTCTGGTTCTCGACCCTTCCACCAATGGCTAGTTTCTCTATCTACTCTGTCCAGACCCCTCACGATTTTGACACCTCTACCAAATCTCCCCTCAAACTTCTCTGCTCAAAAGGAGAACAGCCCCAACTTCTCCAATCTATCCATGCAACTGAAGTCCCTAATCCCTGAAACCATTCTCGTGAATTTTCCCTGCATCCGCTCTAATGCCTTCACATCCTTCTTAAAGTGCAGTGCCCAGAATTGGACTCCAGTTGAGGCCGAACCAGTGCTTTATTAAAAAGGTTCAGCATAATTTCCTTGCTTTTGTACTCTATGCCTCCATTTATAAAGCCCAGGATCCTGTCTGCCTTACTAACCGCTTTCTCAACCTGCTCTGCCACCTTCAATGATTTGTGTACATTTCCCCCAGATTTCTGTATCCTGTCCCCCCCCCACAAGAATTATACCCATTAATTTGTATTGTCTCTCCTCATTCTTCCCATCAAAATGAATCACTTCACACTTTTCTGCATTAAATTTCATCTGCCATTTGTCTGCCCATTTCACCAACCCGTCTATGCCCTCTTGAAGTTACTACTCTCCTCACAATTCACAATAGATCCTATGAAATAGGCGTAGACAATTCAGCCCCTCGAGCCCTCTCCACCATCAATAAGATCAGTTTGGTGTCATCTGCAGATTTTGAAATTGCTCCCTAACCACCCAAGTCTAGGTTATTAATATACATCAAGAACAGCAGTGGTCCTATTACTGACCCCTGGGGAACCTCACTACATACCTTCCTCCAGTCCTAAAAAAGAACCGTTCATCAATACTCGGTTTCTTGCAACTCAGCCAACTTCATATCCATGCTGCCACTGTCCCCTTTATTCCACTGGCTTTAACTTTGCTGACAAGCCTGTTATGTAGCACTTTATCAAATGCCTTTTGGAAGTCCAAGTAGAACACAACAACTGATACTGGTAGCTTGTTTAACTATGCCATTGACATGTGGCATGGATTATGAGAAGAATTGGTGATTCACTATCTAGGCAAACTGTGGTGCAGCCAATTATTATACAAATATGCTGGCAACAGGCTGCATTATGATGTCACATTAACCGGCGAGACAGAATCTCTCTCCAATATTAATCTGAAAATCAGATTTTACCAATTTGCTAGATTGTGGCCATGTTGGCATCAGTTTGTTAATCCCCCGAAGTAAACTAACAAATCACACCAGGCAATTTAACTTACTGGGATATATGGGACTAAACATTCACTTATTATCTAAATAAATGTGAATTTACTTAACCATACAAAATTAGTACCGGATTTGTTTAAATAGGGTTTTTATTGTGCATTATTGGGCTTGTAACATTTAAATTAGTGTGCACTGGAAGTCAGGCATAATTTTGTACAACTTAAATTTAATGCGAGTACAACCAGGATGTGTTCGAGTGCTTATTTGGCTAAGTTTTCCAACAGTACAAATGCAAGAAATTTTACAAAACAAAATTATTTACCACATTACATGGTTATACTCACTTTTGTTAGATGATGCTCGGAGGAAAAACCTAAACCATAGACTGTATTTGCACGGCTATCAGGCCACTGACCAAACTTCTGAGATGTTTTTGTAAATGTCATGTTTGGAGTGATTGTGCTGTTGATTATTGCCTGAAAAAAAAACAACTTTATTTTATTAAATTGGATTTTACAAGTAGAATTCTTCAAAACAGAGCAATGGCCCCAGCATTCTGCAATAATGTTAGACAGGCCATTTAATTCTAAACCACTTGTAATTCAAACAGGTAGCTCAAAATTGGCATTGAAAGATGCTTGGGTTGATTGGATTATTTCTCCAACCTGGAAGAGGTTTGTGACAAACTGCCCACATATCCTTATTTCAGTTGACTACTTATTTTCCATATTTAAAAAAAAAAGGGAAATCCCAAAATCAGTTTGTTGAAGAATGTGTAAAACCTGTCTTAACAGTATCAATTAAGTGGAGTTGGAAAGATTTCCTAAAACAAATCAAATTGCTGGTTCTATGGAAAGCCACATGAAAATGCAGCTTTCAAAAAAATTTCCAAACTTTATAGCTTCCACAAAGGAATTGAAAACAACTTGAATCTAACGCAATTCAAACTATTTTCCAGTAGTCAACAAGCAGATTGGTAGAAATTGCAACTTGACCAAAATTTATCTTGATTTTCTTGAAAAAAGTACCATTGGTCATTTAACTTGAGAAACATCCATGGACCAGGAAATTAATTGGCAGTTTCAAGAAACATTTTCAGTGAGAACTTTAACACTTCCAATCTTGAAACAGTAAAGACGGTCCAGGTGAACTCAGATTAGGTTTTCAAAGTTTTAGCTAAAGACCACTGAAAAAAAGTTGTCACAGACACTGTGGCCGGAATCTTGTTCTGCGGGTGAAGGAAGTGATGCCCAGCCCGCATGTTTGTGAGCCGCCACAATCTTCAGTGTGGCGGTTTATTTGAATGAACGGGGCAGCCCGCCCCCACCCCCCCCAATCACGTGGAAGGGTGGCCTGTCCGTCACTGGTATCAGCTGCCTGTGCGCGGATGCTGACACCATTTTTAAAAGCCTTGGAGCCCTTATGGGATTTTTAAAGAAATCACTAAACACCTTTATAAACAATTAAAACTGGTATTTTGGACCTATCCCACCACCCCTCCCAAAACCCACAATATTAGATACTTTTCCTCCCCAACCCAAAACCCTTATGTTTTCCAACTGATCTTTCCCCCTTCAAAGTGCAAAGACTAATAACCTTACCCCTTCCTACCATCCCCTCCACCAATGAGGGACCTTTAACGCTGCTCCCCACCCCACACATGAAAAAGTACCTGCTCCCCTCTCTCAGCCAGAGTGGCACCTCAATTCCCCAGACAGGAGTGCTGGCCAGCGGCATGAAGAATGCAAAGGGACCAGAGGTGGCGACGGGCTTGCAATTATGCCAGGTATTTAAATATGCAAGTGCTTGGCCCATTGCCAAGTGGCAGGGGGGCCGCCACGAGACCTCTCTGCCTCCGTGAAGATCGGGCCAGGCCTCCTCCAGAGTGATCTTCAGACCCCCCCCCACCGCCACTGGCCCGGATGCCTTGTGGGGGTTCGGGGTGGGGTGGGGGGGTGGAACTAAATTCAGTCCAATAGGTCAGATTCTCTCCTCAAAACGTCTATAATTTTATAAAAGCTACGCAAACATCACAAATAATCAACTAATGCTTAACATTACATAAAGTTAACTACTTAACTTGTGCTCACCGTCCCCTCCATATTTTCTTAATTTTAGCTTCACTCTTTAGAAATTCTGAAGTACTCAAGATGTTCTATTTGGAAAGGTTAAACTATTAACCTTGTAATGCTGCCATTTAATTAACTAGAACTTTTCTCTACGTTCTTCAGCCAAATACCAAAGGTCTGAAGGGAACAAATCTTAAAGGTGTCTTTCTAGATCAAGAGTGGGTCCAATGTAAATAAAAGATTTTCATTTATATAGTGCCTTTCATGACCTCACGATATCTCAAAGCTCTTCACAGCCAAACAAAGTGCTTTTGAAGTGCAGCCAATATTATGTAGGAAACGTGGAAGCCAAATTCTACACAGCAAGTTCTCACAAAAAAAGTGATGAGATAATGATCACATATTCTGTTTTAGTGATGTTGATAGATGGATGAGTATTGGCCAGGACACCAAGGATAATTCCTCCATTCTTCCTTGAAATAGTGACACGGGACCTGAGGGAGCAGACTGGGCCTCAGTTTAACGTTTTGTCCAAGAGATAGTACCTCTGACAGTATAGTACTCCCTCAGCACTGCACTGGAATGTTAGCCTGGGTTTTTGTGTTTAAGTTTCTGGAGTAAGACTTGAACTCAAACTTCTGGATCAGAAATGACAGAGTGCTACCAACTGAACCACGGTTGGCATTAACCTGACATAGCCTGGGAAGAGCACTACTTGACCTCGCCATGTTAAAGGACTAAATTAATTATTTTCTACCTTTCAGTATCTTTTGAGCTACTTAGGTTTTCTCTGCTGAGATGAATAGTAGCTCACTCCTAGAACGCTTTCAAAATTGTTAAGCAGAGACACTCTAATAGCAAAGTTTAGGGCTGCATCATGTGCACCTGCTGCTGCGAGAGAAAAATGGTAGCCCACATGTGAGGTCCATGCAGCAGATCGCGGTGGTCCACATACTGCACCAGTCAGGCCGCCCCCCCCCCCCCTCCCCCCCAATCACCAATCGTGTTGGGCAGTTGGGGGGGGGCAGGCTCGCCAACGCTAGCAATGATGTCAGCTGCCTGCGCGCAGGCACTGGTGCCAATTTTAAAGGGCAGCCAGCCCTGCCAGCTAATTTGCATTTTTAAAGTTATAACCCCCCACTGATCAAAAATTTGTCGCTGTTTTCCCACCCCAACAATTAACTTCAATGTTTTCCCTATTCCTTCCCCGCAAAAATGAACACTTACCCTTCCACCACCCCCCCACACCAAACTGAAGTGCAGGTCATCCTTTCCCACCATCCCCTACTCAAGTACTGTAAATCTGACCCCATTTCCCACTCGCCCCCCACACTAAAAATCAAAAGATCCCCCCCTTCCCCACCACTGTGGCACCTGCTTTCCCTGGACAGAAAAGTGAAGGCGCGTGAATGCCGGATGCTGCTCAGAAGACCGTGGCCCGAAAGTAACATTGGAAGGAATTTAATTTAAATCTATTCATATGCTTAATTTAAATATTCAAAGCAGAGTCCCATTGCCCAGCGGCAGGGGCACCAGAGCCTTGCCACTGCCGGAAGATCAGGCCTGGCACTCCCGCCATTGGACTCCATGGCCAGCCGCTGCCAGAACAATCTCCCGGCACTACCCACCACAGAGCCCAATGGCAGGAGCTCAGTAAAATCCCAGCCCTAGTCGTCTATTACTATGTTACGACCGAGGCTGGAGGAGTACAATGTTTATTCTAGTCCCACTTCTCCACAGGCCCAAACATATATTTAAATTTTCTTACTTACCCAGTCAATCATATACTCTATTTTTCCCCCAGAATAAAGCACACCAACCAGGTTTCTTTAACAAACAATAAAATTATCTGATTATAAACCAAGACTTAACCAATTATAAAGTAAAACAAACACAGAATTGCATTATTAAAGCCCCTTATGAACCACAGCCCTCACACACATATATATACACACCGGTTAACTGGGAACAAAAAAAGGGGGGATTTTTGTTTACAGCTGTTCCAAAGAAATAGAAGGAATAAAAAAAAACACTCAGGCTGAAAAGATATCCTTTGTTTTGGTTAGGCTTCCAAAAGGCATGTCGACAGCTGTTACTGGGATCTTCCTAGAACAGTGCCAGTGCTTTCTGGGGATGTTGAAGATCAGTTTGGGTAGGCTTTCCAACAGGTGCAACTACAGAAGGCTCCAAATAAGTCTTACACCGTGAAGGCAGCAACAAGGTTTCAATGCCCACATATTCAATGCGAGGTACAGGAGGAAATAGGAAACTGACATGCTGGAAATGCAGGGTTTCTTTTCAAGACAGATGAGCTGTTTTTCCTCTGTGCAGGCAGAAACACCAACTTCCTTTAACAGTTCAAATTGACACGAAAACTTTCCAGAAACGCAGTCTCATGACATCTATAAATCTTGGCTTGTCACTTCTTTGTAAACATCTTCCCAAGTCAAAAACAACCCCTGCTGGGTTATTTGATAACAGGTGCCTTCCAGTAACTGTTTACAGTTCACTCAGTCCAAACTTTCTGGTGACCTTTTAAAAAACAATTCAAAGTTCCAGCATCTTGGAATCCATTTTGGTTTTAAAATGGAAACACATAACATTTTCTCTATGAAAGAAATCTATTTATTCAGCACAATCACTCCACAAAATAAAATTGGGAATTTACAGCATTGTCAGTAGACATTGTCAAGAGACATGCAACCCCTGCCCTTTCAATCCCATGGACTTCATTAAGCAAAAGACCAACATATTCAATTATATGCCAAAGGCAAAAGGTATATTTTAAAAGAGATAAAGAGATCCATAGAATGCTACTGCATAGGAGAAGGTCATTTGGCCCATCGTGCCTATGCTGGCTCTTCAGTAGGGCTATCCAACTAGTCCCACTCTCCTCTTTCCCCATGTCCCTCTAAATTTGTTCCGTTACAAGTATTGATCCACTCCCTTTTGAAAGTTACTATTGAACCTGCTGTCACCATCATTTCAGGGAGCACATCGCAGATCACAACTACTCACTGCATTGCATTGTCTGCCTTTATGTTGCCTCTGGTTCTTTTGCCAATCACCTTAAATCCATGATCTCGGTTTACCGGCCCTTTTGGCACTGGATTTACTCTATCAAAATCTTTCAAATTTGAATACCTTTATGAAATTTCCTCTCAATCTTCTCTGCTCCAAGGAGACCTCCTCCACTTAACTGAAGTCCCTCGAACTTGCTACCATTCTAGTAAATTTCTTCTGCATTCTCTCTTAAGGTCTCAACATCCTTCTTAAAGCATGGTGCCTAGAATGGAATACAGTTGAGATCTAACCAGTGTTAGATAAAAGGCTTAGCATAACGTCCTTGCTTTTGTACTCCACTCTTTTTATAAAAGTCAAGGATCCCTTTTTTAATTTAAAAAAAGCCTTCTCAAACTTGTCCTACTAATTTCAAGCTTTGCGCACATGCACCCCCAGGTTTCTTTGTTCCCGCACCCCTTTTAAAATTGCATCATTTAATTAAAGTTGGCTATCCTCAACCTTCCTACCAAAATTTATTACTTCACACGTCTCTATGAAATCTTATCTCCCACGTGTCTGCCCATTTCACCAGTCTATGCCCTCCAGAAGTTAGTTCCTGTCTGCCTCGTTATTACATTTGAGTTTCAAGACATATGCAAACTTTGAAATTATGCCCCGTACATCAATTTCCAGGTCATTAATATACATCAAAAAAGCAATGGCCCCAACACCACAGCACAATTCTCTCCAGTCTGTAAAATAATTAATCACTGCCGTTCTCTGTCTGTTGCCCTATTTCATATCCATGCTGTCACTGTTTCAATTTTACCAATGTCTATTATGTGGCACTTTGTCAATCACCTTTTGAAAGTCCATCTGCACTTTCCTCATCAACCTTCTCCATTAATCTGCTCAAGTTCTTGAAGTAGGTCAAACACAATTTGCCATTAACATAAAAGCAAAATACTGCGGATGCTGGAAATCTGAAACAAAAACAAGAAATGCTGGAATCATTCAGCAGGTCTGGCAGCATCTGTGGAAAGAGAAGCAGAGTTAACGTTTCGGGTCAGTGACCCTTCTTCGGTTCCGAAGAAGGGTCACTGACCCAAAACGTTAACTCTGCTTCTCTTTCCACAGATGCTGCCAGACCTGCTGAGTGATTCCAGCATTTCTTGTTTTTGTTGCCATTAACTTATCTGTGCTGTCTTATTCATTTCATTAGCCCACACTTGTCAAAGTACCAATTAATTTTGTCTCAAATTAATTTCTCAAAGTTTCCCCATCACTGACATTAGGCTGACTGGCCTGTAATTGCTGGGTTTATCCCTCTCTCCTTCTTTCCATTCTCCTATATGGAAGGAAGACTGTGGCTGGAGCCTCTGCAATTTCCACCTTTGCTTCCCTCAGAATCTTAAGATCCATCCTTTCCAGTCTGGGTGATTTTCCTACTTTGAGCACTGCCAACTTTTAAGTGCCTCCTTTTTATTTTTTTCCTATCCAATATCACTACTACCTCCTCCTTTACTGATTGCTTCTGTCTTCTTTAGAGAAGAGGATGCAAAGTACTTATTCAGCATCGCAGTCATGTCTTCTGCCTCCACAAGAACTCCTTTTCGGTCACTAATTGGCCCCACCCTTCCTTTGACTACCTTTTTACGATTTAGATGTTTATAACAGAGACTTTGTATGTTAGCTGTTAATATATTCTCATACTCTGGCCTTTTTTTTTTCCTCGTACTTTCTGTATTCAGCTTGGTTCTCCACTGCATTATGAACCTTACATCTGACAAAAGCCTCTTTTTTCTGTTTCATTTTAATCCCTATATCTTTAGTCATCCAGAGAGCTCTAGTTTTGGATGTTCGTCCTTTCTTCTTTATGGGAAGATGAAAACTTTGTACCCAAATCATCTTCCTTTTGAAGGCCTCCCATTGCTCATTTACTGTTTCACCTGCCAATTTTTGATTCCAATCCAGAGGCTGAGAGGTTTAGGAAGGGAATTCCAAAGCATAGCCAACAAGGATGCAATGATTAAAATCAGGAATTCTAAAAAGGCCAGAATTAGAGGGGTTTGTGGGGCTGGAAGAGATTACTGAGATAGAGAGGGACAAAGATATGGAGGGATTTGAAACCAAGGATGAGAATTTTAAAATCAAAATGTTGCTTAACCGGAAGCCAATATAAGTCAGCAAGCCCAAGGGTGATGGCGCAAGTAAGAACACGAGCTGAGTTCTGGATGAACTCAAGTTTACAAAGGGTAAAATGTGAGAGGCCAGCCAGGAGTGCGTGGGAATAGTCAAGTCTAGAAGTTACAAGAAATGGATGAGGGATTCAATAACAGATGAGTTGATATAGGGGTGGAGTCAGGCCATGTGTGATGTCAGCAATATCACCATGCTAAATGAATTGGCGACAGAACAGATCTAGCAGCTGAAAACTGGGCATCCATGATGTGCTCTGGGTCATCAGTAGTAGCAAAATTGGATTACAACACAATCTGCAACCTCATGGCTTGGCATATCTCTTTACAATTACCATCATGCCAGTGCATCAACCTTGGTTCAATGAGGAATATAGAAGACCATGCCAGGAGCAGCACTAGGTGTACCCAAGAATGAGATGCCAACCTGGTGAAGCTATAAGACTACATACATGTTAAGAATCATGCTATAAACAGAGATAGGCGATCCCACAACCAATGGATCAGCTCAAAGCACAGCAGCAGTCCGGTCACATCCAGTTGTGAATGGTGGTGGGCTATTAAACAACTAAAGGGAGGAGGGGGCTCCACAAAGATCCCCATCCTCAATGATGGTAGAGCCCAGCCCATGAGTGCAAAAGGCAAGGCTAAAGTGTTTACAACCACTTTCAGCAAGTGCCAAGAGAACTAGCCATGCCTCCAGCCAAGCTATTCCAGTACAGTTACAACAATGGAAAATTGCCCGGGTATGTCCTATACCCAAAAAAGCAAGATAAACCCAATTTAGCCAATTAACATCTCATCAGTCAGTGGGCCAAAGAAGATCGCCACCCCCCCCCCCCCACAAGTCTAAATCAGGGGACACGATCCTCCTTTTGGGCCTCCTTATCTCGAGAGACAATGGATACGCGCCTGGAGGTGGTCAGTGGTTTGTGAAGCAGCGCCTGGAGTGGCTATAAAGGCCAATTCTGGAGTGACAGGCTCTTCCACAGGTGCTGCAGAGAAATTTGTTTGTTGGGGCTGTTGCACAGTTGGCTCTCCCCTTGCGCCTCTGTCTTTTTTCCTGCCAACTACTAAGTCTCTTCGACTCGCCACAATTTAGCCCTGTCTTTATGGCTGCCCGCCAGCTCTGGCGAATGCTGGCAACTGACTCCCACGACTTGTGATCAATGTCACACGATTTCATGTCGCGTTTGCAGACGTCTTTATAACGGAGACATGGACGGCCGGTGGGTCTGATACCAGTGGCGAGCTCGCTGTACAATGTGTCTTTGGGGATCCTGCCATCTTCCATGCGGCTCACATGGCCAAGCCATCTCAAGCGCCGCTGACTCAGTAGTGTGTATAAGCTGGGGATGTTGGCCGCTTCAAGGACTTCTGTGTTGGAGATATAGTCCTGCCACCTGATGCCAAGTATTCTCCGAAGGCAGCGAAGATGGAATGAATTGAGACGTCGCTCTTGGCTGGCATACGTTGTCCAGGCCTCGCTGCCGTAGAGCAAGGTACTGAGGACACAGGCCTGATACACTCGGACTTTTGTGTTCCGTGTCAGTGCGCCATTTTCCCACACTCTCTTGGCCAGTCTGAACATCGCAGTGGAAGCCTTACCCATGTGCTTGTTGATTTCTGCATCTAGAGACAGGTTACTGGTGATAGTTGAGCCTAGGTAGGTGAACTCTTGAACCACTTCCAGAGCGTGGTCGCCAATATTGATGGATGGAGCATTTCTGACATCCTGCCCCATGATGTTCGTTTTCTTGAGGCTGATGGTTAGGCCAAATTCATTGCAGGCAGACGCAAACCTGTCGATGAGACTCTGCAGGCATTCTTCAGTGTGAGATGTTAAAGCAGCATCGTCAGCAAAGAGGAGTTCTCTGATGAGGACTTTCCGTACTTTGGACTTCGCTCTTAGACGGGCAAGCAAGCAAGCAAATGGACTGCTGGGTGGAGCACTACCTGTACTCCAGGGAAAATGTTGTCACCGAGACCGCCCTCAATGCAGACCAGCCTCTGCCAGTCATGGATGAGCTGGATGAACAGCCAACAAAATTGGAGCTCAGTGATGCCAAATGATTCTCTAGCCAGTGGAAAAGCCCCCTGGGAAGGAAGGCATTGCTCCTGAAAATAAGAGTGCCAAGACTGCTATATTCTCAGCACTCCATGGACTGCTTTGCTGGTGCTGGGATAAGGGAGCAGTACGACAGGACATGCACGATGCCAATATCATTAACCTCTATAAGAACAAGGGTGACCGCGATGACTAACAACTACCGTGGAATCTACTTGCGCAGCATAGTGGGGAAAATCTTCGCTCTAGTCATTTTAAACAGGCTCCAGAAGCTGGCTGAACGTGTCTATCCTGAGGCACAGTGTGGCTTTCGAGCAGAGAGATCCACCATTGACATGCTGTTCTCCCTTCGCCAGCTACAGGAGAAATGCTGCGAACAGATGCCCTTCTACATTGCTTTCATAGACCTCACCAAAGCCTTTGACCTAGTCAGCAGATGTAGTCTCTTCAGACTACGAGCAAAGGTCGGATGTCCACTGAAGCTACTAAGTATCACCACCTCATTCCATGACAATATGAAAGGCACAATTCAGCACAGCGGTGCCTCATCAGACCCCTTTTCTATCCTGAGTGGTGTGAAACAGGGCTGTGTTCTCGTACCAACACTGTTTGGGATCTTCTTCTCCCTGCTGCTCTCACATGCATTCAAGTCTTCAGAAGGAATTTTCCTCCACACAAGATCAGATGGCAGGTTGTTCAACCTTGCCCGTCTTAGAGCGAAGACCAAAGTCGGGAAGGTCCTCATCAGGGAACTCCTCTTTGCTGACAATGCTGCATTAACATCCCACACAGAAGAGTGTCTGCAGAGACTCATTGACAGGATTGCAGCTGCCTGTAACAAATTTGGCCTAACCATCAGCCTCAAGAAAATGATCAATGGACAGGACGTCAGAAATGCGGCACAGTGGTGCAGTGGTTAGCACCGCAGCCTCACAGCTTCAGCGACCCAGGTTCAATTCTGGGTACTGCCTGTGTGGAGTTTGCAAGTTCTCCCCTGGTCTGCGTGGGTTTCCTCCGGGTGCTCCGGTTTCCTCCCACATGCCAAAGACTTGCAGGTTGATAGGTAAATTGGCCATTATAAATTTCACCTAGTATAGGTAGGTGGTAGGGGAATATAGGGACAGGTGAGGATGTGATAGGAATATGGGATTAGTGTAGGATTAGTATAAATGGGTGGTTAATGGTCGGCACAGACTCAGTGGGCCGAAGGGCCTGTTTCAGTGTTGTATCTCTAAATCTAAAAATCTAAAATGGCGACCACGCTCTGGAAGTGGTTCAAGAGTTCACCTACCTAGGCACAACTATCACCAATAACCTGTCTCTCGACGCAGAAATCATCAAGCGCATGGGAAAGGCTTCCGCTGCTATGTCCAGACTGGCCGAGAGTGTGGGAAAATGGCGCACTGGCACGGAACACAAAAGTCCGAGTGTATCAAGCCTGTGTCCTCAGTACCTTGTTCTACAGCAGCGAGGCCTGGACAACATAGGTCAGCCAAGAGCGACGTCTCAATTCATTCCATCTTCGCTGCCTCCGGAGAATCCTTGGCATCAGATGGCAGGACCGTATCTCCAACGCAGAAGTTCTCGAGGTGGCCAACATCCCCAGCATATACACCCTACTGAGCCAGCGGTGCTTGAGATGGCTTGGCCATGTGAGCCGCATGGAAGACGGCAGGATCCCCAAAGACACATTGTACAGCAAGCTCGTCACTGATATCAGACCCACCGGCTGTCCATGTCTCCACTTTAAAGACGACTGCAAACGCGACAGGAAGTCCTGTGACATTGATTACAAGTCGTGGGAGTCCGTTGCCAGCGATCGCCGGAGCTGGCAACAGACATAAAGGCAGAGCTAAAGAGTGGCGAGTCAAACAGACTTAGCTGTTGGCAGGAAAAAAGACAGAAGCGCAAGGGGAGAGCCAACTGTATAACAGCCCCGACAACCAATTTTATCTGCAGCACCTGTGGAAGAGTCCGTCACTCTAGAATTGGCCTTTATAGCCACTCCAGGCACTGCTTCACAAACCACTGACCACTTCCAGGCACTTACCCATTGTCTCGAGACAAAGAGAGACGGAGACTACTCAATCATCAGCAAAGAGATGGCAAATGTCGTTGACATTGCTCTCGAGCAGGACTTACTCACCAATAACGTGTTCTGCCAGGACCACTGAGCTCCAAGCCTCATTACAGCCTTGGTCCAAACATGGGCAAAAGAGCTGAATTCCAGGAGGTGAGGTGAGAGTGACTACTCTTGACATGAAGGCACCATTTGACCAAGTGTGGCATCTCAGGGCAGCGCCTTAGGCCCAACTATCTTCAGATACTTCAATGACCTCCTTCCGTCACAAGGCCTGATGTGGATGTTCAATGATTGTAGAGTTTCAGTTTCACTTGCAACTGCTCAGGTACTGAAGCAGTCCTTGACTGCATGCAGCAACACCAGGACAACATTCAGGCTTGGGCTGGTAAGCAGCAAGAAACATTTGTGCCACATAAGTGCCAGACATTGACCATCTCCAAGGCAGTCTAACCACCTCCCATTGACATTCAAAGGCATTATCATCACCAAATCTGCTACCAACATTCTTGGGGCCACATAAATACTGTGGCTGTAACAGAAGGTCAGAGGCTTTGTATTCTGCAGGGGGTCCTGACTCCCCAAAAACCTCTCCATATCTACAAACACAATTTGGAGTGTGATGGAATACTGTCCACTTTTCTGGATGAGTGCAACAAGCAAAAAGCTTCACACCATAGAGAACAAAGCAGCCCATCCCATCCACCAGCTTAAATATTCACCCCATCTACCACCAACCCACTGTGGCTGCAGTGTGTACCATCTGCAAGATGCACTGCAGCAACTCACAAAGGCTTCATTACCAGCACCTTCAAAACCCATGCCTTCTACCATCTAGAAAGAGAAGTCCAGCAAGTGCATGAAGAACCATTATCTCCAAGATCTCTGCCTTTGTCACCTTAACATCCTCTGGGTCCGCTCAGACATTTTATAGACTGTTCCAGGGAATTTTGGAACACAAATTCCCAGTGCAAACACTCGTGTGTGTATATTAAGCAAGTCACACAATCCTGACTTGGAATTACATTGGTGTTCCTTCATCATTGCTCGGTCAAAATCCTAAAACTCCCTAACTAACAGCACAGTGGAAATACTTAAACGGTGGAGACTGTGGCAGAGTGGTAATGTCACTGGACTAGTTAATCAAGTCCCACGGCAGCTGGTGGAATTTAAATTCAATTTATTAATAATTGAAAACTAGTCTCTGTAATGGTGTCATGAAACGATCATTTTGTCATAAAATTCCAGTTGGTTCAATAATGTCCTTTAGAGAAGGAAATCTGCTGTCCTTACTTGGTCTGAAGTCACATGTAGGCCAGATCCACAGCAATGTGGAGGCCTTTTAACTGCCCTCTGAAATTGGCGAGCAAGCCACTTAGCTGTCAAGGACCATTAGGGATGGGCAACAAATGCTGGCCTTACCAGCAATACCCACATCCCATGAAAGATTTTAAAAAAGGTTCAAGATAATACTTGTGCAAATTTTGTACTTGTTCTATGTACAGATAAGTTTATTAATGTGAAGGAGACCAACCTCTAGCCCTACACAGAAACTCGAAACAGTTTGTGGATCTTACCCATTTCAGTAGATTGGTTAGGCAATAAAAATTCATGTGTAATGCAGGATTGCAATCTACAGTGTAAAGTTTGAGTATATCCTGACAGTCAATTAGCATAGACACAGTCCTTAGAAAAAGGAGTTATCCACATTGCCCAGAGTTTATACTCAGTGTGCACTGGGATTTATGGCCTGAAGATGGGCATCACTGTGTGCCTAGTTGATTAGGGAGACACAGCAGCAATACTTGAACAAGTCCCTTCGTATCCATGGGCAGGGACAGGTATATACCGCAGGGCAAGAATTATAGCTGGGGGAAAGGAAATTATGACGCGATTAGGCAAGATTTAGGATGTGTAGGATGGGGAAGGAAACTGCAGGGGATGGGCACAAACGAAATGTGGAGCTTATTCAAGGAGCAGCTAATGCGTGTCCTTGATAAGTATGTACCTGTCAGGCAGGGAGGAAGTTGTCGAGCAAGGGAGCCGTGGTTTACTCAAGAAGTTGAAGCGCTTGTCAAGAGGAAGAGGGCGGCTTATGTTAGGATGAGACGTGAAGGCTCAGTTAGGGCGCTTGAGAGTTACAAGCTAGCCAGGAAGGATCTAAAGGGAGGGCTAAGAAGAGCAAGGAGAGGACACGAGAAGTCATTGGCGGATAGGATCAAAGAAAACCCTAAGGCTTTCTATAGGTATATCAGGAATAAACGAATGATAAGAGTTAGAACAGGGCCAATCAAGGATAGTAGTGGGAAGTTGTGTGCGGAATCAGAGGAGATAGGGGAAGCGTTAAATGAATATTTTTCGTCAGTATTTACAGTAGAGAAAGAAAATGTTGCCGAGGAGATTACTGAGATACAGCCTACTAGGCTAGATGGGATTGAGATTCACAAGGAGGAGGTGTTAGCAATTTTGGAAAGAGTGAAAATAGATAAGTCCCCTGGGCCAGATGGGATTTATCCTAGGATTCTCTGGGAAGCCAGGGAGGAGATTGCAGAGCCGTTGTTGTTGATCTTCAAGTCGTCATTGTCGACAGGAGTAGTGCCGGAGGACTGGAGGATAGCAAATGTTGTCCCCTTGTTCAAGAAGGGGAGTAGAGACAGCCCTGGTAATTATAGACCTGTGAGCCTTACTTCGGTTGTGGGTAAAATGTTGGAAAAGGTTATAAGAGACAGGATTTATAATCATCTTGAAAAGAATAAGTTGATTTGCGATAGTCAGCACGGTTTTGTGAAAGGTAGGTCGTGCCTCACAAACCTTATTGAGTTTTTCGAGAAGGTGACCAAACAGGTGGATGAGGGTAAAGCCGTGGATGTGGTGTATATGGATTTCAGTAAGGCGTTTGATAAGGTTCCCCACGGTAGGCTATTGCAGAAAATACGCAAGTATGGGGTTGAAGGTGATTTAGAGCTTTGGATCAGAAATTGGCTAGCTGAAAGAAGACAGAGGGTGGTGGTTGATGGCAAATGTTCATCCTGGAGTTTAGTTACTAGTGGTGTACCGCAAGGTTCTGTTTTGGGGCCACTGCTGTTTGTCATTTTTATAAACGACCTGGATGAGGGTGTAGAAGGGTGGGTTAGTAAATTTGCGGATGACACGAAGGTCGGTGGAGTTGTGGATAGTGTCGAAGGGTGTTGTAGGGTACAGAGGGACATAGATAGGCTGCAGAGCTGGGCTGAGAGATGGCAAATGGAGTTTAATGCGGAGAAGTGTGAGGTGATTCACTTTGGAAGGAGTAACAGCAATGCAGAGTACTGGGCTAATGGGAAGATTCTTGGTAGTGTAGATGAGCAGAGAGATCTTGGTATCCAGGTACATAAATCCCTGAAAGTTGCTACCCAGGTTAATAGGGCTGTTAAGAAGGCATATGGTGTGTTAGCCTTTATTAGTAGGGGGATCGAGTTTCAGAGCCACGGGGTCATGATGCAGCTGTACAAAACTCTGGTGAGGCCGCACCTGGAGTATTGCGTGCAGTTCTGGTCACCGCATTATAGGAAGGATGTCGAAGCTTTGGAAAGGGTGCAGAGGAGATTTACTAGGATGTTGCCTGGTATGGAAGGAAGGTCTTACGAGGAAAGGCTGAGGGACTTGGGGTTGTTTTCGTTAGAGAGAAGGAGGAGGAGAGGTGACTTAATAGAGACATACAAGATAATCAGAGGGTTAGATAGGGTGGATAGTGAGAGTCTTTTTCCTCGGATGAGGATGGCAAACACGAGGGGACATAGCTTTAAGTTGAGGGGTGAAAGATATAGGACAGATGTCAGAGGTAGTTTCTTTACGCAGAGAGTAGTAGGGGCGTGGAACGCCCTGCCTGCAACAGTAGTAGACTCGCCAACTTTAAGGGCATTTAAGTGGTCATTGGATAGACATATGGATGTAAATGGAATAGTGTAGGTCAGATGATCGGCGCAACATCGAGGGCCGAAGGGCCTGTACTGCGCTGTAATATTCTAATTCTAATTCTAATTCATCTCACATTTTAAGCAAAACATTTTACACTTTGGATCAAACAAAGTTTAAAACTATCACACAAAAAGGGTTAGCTAAAACAGTCTCAAGAGGATGGTGTAGGAAGTCCATTTCACTGCCCAGAAAATCTGAAAAGTGCTCAATACTGGATTGCAAGAGCCTCATACAAAACACACCTTAGATCCATTGTCCCAAACATACATCTCAAATTATCCACAGCAGTGGTTCTCAAACTTGGGCCCACTGATAGGGCCTTGGTGAGATCATATCAGGAGTACGGTGTATAGTTTTGATCTCCTTAGCTAAAGGATGGCATAATTTCCTTAGCGAGAATACAATAAAGGTTCGCTAGACGGACTCCTGTGATGAGGGGATCGTCCTACGAGGAGAGATTTAGTAAGCTACACTCCTTAGATTTTAGAAAAATGAGAGGTGATCCCATTGAAATGCATAAAATGAAGAGGCTTGAACAGGTAGATGCTGGCCAGGTGTTCCCCCTGGCTGGAGTGTCTGGAACTAGGGGTCGGCCATTTAGGAGTAAGATGAGGAGAAATTTCTTCACTCAGAGGGTTGTGAATCTTTGGAATTGTCTACCGCAAAGAGTTGTGGGTTCTCAGGTCATTGAACATATTCAAGGCTGAGATCGACAGATTGGTGGATACTAAGGGAATCAAGGGTTATGGGGATAGTGGGGAGGAGATGCAACTGAGGCAGAAGATTAGCCATGATCCTATGGAATGGCAGAGAAGGCTCAAGAGGCTAAATGACCTACTACCAATTCTTATGTTCTTATGACCCCCGGGGGACTGCAGTCTTTCCGGGGGTCCATGAAACAATTTGAAATGCAAGCTGGGAGATGGTAGCAGAGTGCAGCTGTCACTTGTGTACTGCAAATTGGGCTGGCTGTCTCAATTAGTAGAATATCATGCAAGGATAGACAGATTCTGCTAGGAGAAGCAGGCACATCCAGCTCACTGATATTTGTAAGTAAACACCCATTTTCTTAACAGCATTATTAAACAGTTTACATGCAGCACTTTCATATAGCATTATAACTTTGATGGGGGGGGGGGGTGCATGATTATTAATCCATTTGGAAAAGGGATCATTCAAAACAAAAATGTTTTAGAACCACAGATCTACCGTAGCTGTTGAATTATTCCATCACAGTGAACAGGAACAACATTGCTTTGCAGGAATACAAACAAGTGCTGGAAATACTCAGCAGGTCCAGCAACATCTGTGGAGAGAGAAGCAGAGTTAACGTTTCAGGTCAGTGACCCTTCATCACAACTGGCAGATATTAGAAATGTAAAAGGTTTTAAGTGGGGGGGGGGGGTGGGGTGGTGGTGCAAGAGATAACAAAAGAGGTGTTGATGGGACAGAGGGTCACAGAGAATAACTGACCAGAAAGGTCATGGAACAAAGGCAACTGGTACGTTAATGGTGTGCTGAAAGACAAAACGTTAGTACAGAGAAGGTGTGACTAGACTGTAAAGTACAAAGCACGCCAAGCACAAACATAAAAAAAAAAACAAACAGGGGTCGGTATAGTTGAAACAAACTTTAAAAAATGTAAAAAAATAACCAAAGAAAAAATAAACATAAAATCATGCTCCGAAATTATTGAACTCAATGTTCAGTCCGGCAGGCTGTAGTGTGCCTAATCGGTAAATGAGATGCTGTTCCTTGAGCTTGCATTGATGTTCGCTGGAACACTGCAGCAATCCCAGGACGGAGATGTGAGCATGAGAGTGGGGTTAGAGGTGGGTGTTGAAATGGCAAGCAACCAGAAGCTCGGGGTCATGATTACAGACTGAGCAGAGGTGTTCCTCAAAGCGGTCACCCAATCTAAGTTTGGTCTTCCCAATGTAGAGGAGACCACATTGTGAGCAGTGGGTACAGTATACTAAATTGACAGTACAAGTAAATCGCTGCTTCACCTGAAAGCAGTGTTTGGGGCCTTGGATAGTGAGGAGAGGGAGGAGGTAAATGGGCAGGTATTACAACTCCTGTGATTGCAGGAACTATGGGAAGGGGACGAGGTGGTGGGGGTAATGGAGGAGTGGGTGAAGGTGGGCGTCACGGAGGGAACAATCCCTTTGGAATGCTGACAGGGGAAGGGAGGGGAAGATGCATTTGGTAGTGGCATCACACTGGATGTGGTGAAAGTGGCAGAGGATAATCCTTTGGATGTGGAGGCTGGTGGGGTGGAAAGTGAGGACAAGGGGAACCCTGTCGCGGTTCTGGGAGGGAGGGGAAGGGATGAGGGTAGAGGTGTGGGAAATGGGCTGGACATGGTGGAGGGCCCTGTCAACCTCAGTGGGTGGGTGGGGAAATCCTCGGTTGAGGAAAAAGGAAGTGCTTGGAGTGCTTTGTGCTTTACAGTCTATTCACACCCTCTCTGTACTAACGCTTTGTCTTTCAGCATACCATTAACTTACCGTTTGCCTTTGTTCAATGACCTTCTGGTCAGTTACTCTCTGTGACCCTCTGTCCTATCAACACTTTCTCTTGTTATCTCTTGCCCCACCCCCCGCTTTAAAACCTTTTACATTTCTAATATCTGCCAGTTCTGATGACGAGTCACTGACCTGAAACGTTAACTCTGCTTCTCTCTCCACAGATGCTGCCAGACCTGCTGAGTATTTCCAGCATTTCTTGTCTTTATTTCAGATTTCCAGTATCTGCAGTATTTTGCTTTTATTTTATTGCTTTGCAGGAGTCCTGTGCAAATTTTCAGTTCTGAGGCTGGATCTGCTCAGGGCCACGAATTACAACATCACAAGTTGCATGTCTCAACTTCGCCAATGATAGGGAAGAACCATGCAGAAAGAGTATATTAGGTAGAGAGCTAGGCCTACTTGGACTGGCCAATGTTGCCAGTGGCAGCTGGGTAACAGGGACTGGATCCACCCAGGGCTCTGTGCCATTGTATGGATTGCACAGCCTTAACACAGGCCCTGTTAATGAGTTATATACACCCAAATTCAGAATTAATTTATTGCAACAAAAAAATCCTCTTTAAAAACTAAAAAAAAAAAAAATAGTAAACTGTATTTTCTTGTTCCAAGGAGACCTCTCTGCAATCTGGAAATGTACTAGCTTCTGCATTTCTAGGGAAATAAAAAAAAAGGTTCTATCCCAAGAATGCCACTCAACAGCTGATCTACCAACAGTATACATTAACAGCTTTGTGTCTGTTATTCTGTATACGATAGAGATAAAATTCATACCGAAGCCAGGGTATATATTTGCTATTTTACTCAAATATAAACTTGTACTTTGTTCGGAATGTAGTGTTAAAGTAATCTGAAGCGTACACTGTTCAAATCTATATTTCAGCTTGCATTATCAAGACACTCAGTCAAGGCACCTTACGCCAAGTTATACTTTGATTAATCTGAGGTTGAGATCCAGTACCCAACTAATCTGATCAAGACAATGATAGTTTATGAACTAGTTGATTCAAAAGATAGTATATGATTTAGCCATTCTTCATTGTACCATGCAAGTTTGCAAGTTCTCCCTGTGTCTGCGTGGGTTTCCTCCGGGTGCTCCGGTTTCCTCCCACATGCCAAAGACTTGCTGGTTGATAGGTAAATTGGCCATTAGCAATTGCCCCTAGTATAGGTAGATGGTAGGGAAATATAGGGACAGGTGGGGATGTTTGGTAGGAATATGGGATTAGTGTAGGATTAGAATAAATGGGTGGTTGATGGTCGGCACAGACTCCGTGGGCCGAAGGGCCTGTTTCAGTGCTGTATCGCTAAACTAAACCAAAGGGGGTCATTTTTAATTGAAGTATCAGATACAGCATCAATCTTTCTTTTAAAAAAAACTTGTATTTATATAGCTCCTTTCAAGACCGTGGGATGTTCCAAAGTGCTTCAGAGCCAATTAAGTACTTTTGAAGAGTAGTCACGGTTGTATAGAACATAGAACAGTACAGCACAGTACAGGCCCTTCGGCCCACAATGTTGTGCCAAACCTTTAACCTACTCTAGGATCAAACTAACTACATACCCTTCATACTGCTATCATCCATGTGCCTATCTAAGAGTCGCTTAAATGTCCCTAATGTATCTGCTTCTACTACCACCGCTGGCAATGCATTCCACGCACCCACCACTCTCTGTTGTAATGTAGGAAAGATGGCAACGAATTTGCACAGAGCAAGCTCCCACAAACAGCAATGATATTGGCAAGGACACGGGATAACTCCCCCATTCCAATTCAAAATAGTGGATACCTGATAAACCAAGGCCCGTCTACTCTAACGTTGCATTCAAAAGACGGCCCTCAGTACCACAATGGAGTGCCAGCCTAGATCTCCACAGTTGCATTCAAATGCCTGGAATCTTTGTGTTAAAGAACATTTTTTCTATATCTTAAAAATTAGATGTTTAGATGGAAATAGAACTGGCTTGGCAACAGAAGACAGAGCGTGGTGTAAATGCTAAATAGGAGGAAAAAAGTCACCAGTGGAATTTCACAGGAAATTATGGAGAATTCTGCTACAGTGGATCCATAATAGTATTAAATTTATTTTTGATAGGTAAAAATTGGGGGAAAAATTCACTATCCTCAGATAGGCTTGGATCAATTCAATAGATAGGCAGTTATGTAGATATGTGGCAAATGGATTTTAATATGGATAAGTATAGGGCAACACATATTGGAAAAACACCAAAGTGTAACATGAAAGGCCATGGGAAATTATAAAGTATGACAAGCCTACTGGTATCCCTTTATGATGTGGACAAAACCATCATTTCAGTAAGGAGATGGCAACAAACAACACAAGTTTAAAAGAAAAAAAAAAATCAATGGCTCCAAACTAGAGGAAAATATAAACAAAAGTGCCATGCAGGTCCCAGAAAGCATCTTAGCAAATTAAGGCATTGCAAGTTGGTGCTCAAGGGTATTTCAGGCATTCCCTATGGCTTGAAAAGGTGGGCAAGTAGTTGGAAGAAGCCTGCCAGTAAATCCCTCATGCCCTGTGCCTGTGGATAACACCTAAGAATGCAGCTACCAAGAGATCTTTGAATCTGCTGTCATGCTCACAGGGTGGCCAAAAAAACAAGGTGAAGGAAAACATAACCAGAAATTGGAAAGCAAACCCTTCAAAAAATAAGAGTCCCATTTTGTGACCTCTGTTGCTAGAAACCAAAAAGGGAAAGTATTAGAAGCAATCAATTGATCAAACCCTACTTTGGCAGCATCAGAGTGTGAGGCAGTTACTAACAAAGCAAATCAGGTACTTGGGTTGATCGGGAGGGCAGAGGACTGCAATTCAGAACAGGTTAAATGAAAAGGCTCAATTTTAAAAGAAAGAGGCTTTGGAAATAAGTCAGATTTTTTAAAAAGCCTACAATGATTCCAGGTATTGGATAATTATAAAGACAGGTTCAACCACAGTTTTAATATTTTTTTAATTAAACAGAATTCCTAAGCTCTTAATGTTTTTTTAAAAAAAAAAGTCAGACAGCAAAACAGATACAATAGAAAAACCCCAGCCTCTTACGCATTGTACTTTCATGTAGTTCTCACCTTTGACCCATCAAGGCTGATTATCCTGTACACATTGCGTGTATTGTCATAGAAATAGGACACAGTCACAGCATGTTTGCTAGTGGGAACCCAGTTCTTCTTTGTGGTAGGATCAATCTGGAAGACATGGGCTCGGGTGCTGAAGATGGGCTGCTCCCTAGGGGTAGAAAATATAAATTATGAACTTGGTCAGACTATAAAATTGCTTGTGCACAATCATGCTGGGAATGGAGAATAGTCAAATAGTTCAATTCACTTCAGTTTTCATTTGAAGCAATTGAACTGAAAAACTTCGCAATTAGCAGATGTTTTCCCCAATTAGGAAATGCTAGCTATGCAATCTGAACGCTCAGCTACTAAACATACCGACCCAACATGGAAATATCTCTCCTCCCCTTGCATTTGTACAGGCCAACATTTCTCAACATTAATTAGCAATGCTTTGCTTTCACCACTTAAAACCTCTTCCTTACAAAAATATAACATATTGGGGAATAAAGGGAACAACAGAGAAGGAAGAGGAAACAGTCCACTTAAGGCATAACTAACTTTTGCCAAAGCATTTCCGCATTTCCACCCAGGAGCAACAAAAATCTGGTAATTGACTAGCAGTTAAACCTTAGTTGGATGAAAGATTTCAATGTGGCATTATAGGGATTGATCTGCCAATTGAAAATTAAACCCAACAATCTGCTCACTGTCCAGGAGATAAATTAAGTATAAACTATCACAAATGTGAAAGCTTTAATCTGAAAGCCATATACTATTCTAACAAACATATTGCACTAATGTAGAAAGGCTACAATTTTGGAAGCCTGAAACGAAAGTACACATGCAGAGGTCAGTCAGCATCTGACAAACCTTTCCCACAAGTTTGTTTGTTTAAGTTCCAACATGATTGTTGATATTTTGATTGTGCACCTACAAATTATACCAAATCTTTCAATATAAAAGGTGGTCAGCTGTGACAATGCAGAAAAATGAATAAGTAATATACTCAAACTAATTTATCTGTTGTATATCAAAGCGCTGCACACTGGAAAATACTGCACAATGGTGCACTTGGAACTTTGTAGCATTCCTGGGATAACAAAACTAGTGTCTCAATTGGGTTTTCACCTACACACCAAAAAACAATCGTTACGTTGTCACACCCTACCATTATATACAAGGCATCATTCAACATTGAAAAAGTCTTCATTCTTAAATGGAGCTAGAATGAAGCCATTTTGCCTTGATGCAGCATTTTTCAAAATCCATTTTAGAATATGTACAATTCTTTCTGCCTCCCCCAGGAAATTAACAGAACCATAAAACCTGAAGACATTACAACCACTTCAACACAGTCAATTCCAAAATATCTTTACCACCTTCCTTTATTCATTCATTTCATTGTGGAAATTACATCTGAAGTTTCAAAAATAAAACTCGAAGCAAGACTTTGAAAACCTAAAAAGGCTCATCTTGTTCTGGTTGCACAAAAACCATTGGTCAAAATTATTAGCTTTCCCACACCAGGAACAGGAGAGAGCAGGCCAACATAGGATTATAGTTCAAAATCTGTTCAAAAAAATTAAACTAATGCAGCATACATGATTTCACTGCATTACTGCGATCAAAGCGAAGCAAGCACAGATGAGAGGTCACATTTTACAAGCCCAATTCACTTAAAACACTTCAGAATTTTTTTTTTTACTATGTGCTTTTAAGCACATCCTGGCGCATGGCAAGTTAGTGATCCTATTTTACTGTACCCTCTTTCAATTAGAAAATACAATTCTGGTTTCATAAGTTTACAAAACTACTTATCTGGCAAGTGTGATTGTTCACACTTCAGCAGCTACATGAAGCTGCTCCTTTCTGGACCTTCCAATTCTATTTCTGCAAGCTGAAATTCTAAACGTTACAGTCACAGTGCAGCTGAATCCACTTAATAGTTAATACCTCAAGGATTACTGTTGGGCTGCATGAAACAAATATTTCAACTTTAAAGAGCAGTAATTCAAATCAAGATTTTGAAGTTCTACAAGTAAAATACTCAATTTAAAAGTCACGGCTGTTGCTTCTACTATTTAATAATTAATCATTCAGCTGCAGTGAATGCCATGAGACAAATAAGAAAGTGCATGATTTTAGGGGTTGGGTGAGAAATGGCAGAGGGGGAAGCAGAGATAGAAACAAAAGTGCAATGAAGGGATATACAAAGTTTTAAAATGCAGGATCATTAATTGGAGATCTGAAGACTCTTAGTATAAAGTTGATGCAATAACTGAGGAACATTCTGAAAGGAATTTAAAATGGGGATAAAGCGTACACCTATCCTTCACTGCTCAAGACCAGATTCTGAGCTCTTACTACCAATGTCCTCCCTTCAGCCAGAGGCCCAACATATGCTCTCCTTTAGAGAATAGAGTGCAGGCTGTTCCTGCACTCCAAGGAATTGTAATGACCGATAAAGGGACTCTGGATTCCAGCATTTTCAATCCTTCAATTTTAATGCTGCTGATGACAACATCCTCACCTTTTGAAGGATGTGAATGGCTTTTGACACTGACTAGATGAAATGTAAACAAGCAACCTTGCTTGTACACCATAGCTAGATTGTCTTTTGTTGTTATTTTGTACCTAAAAGTAGAAATCATGATTTGTCCATTCTTCTAGCACAATCCATTAAACAGCAGCGGTTATATCGCCTGCTAAATTAATTAGTATTACAACTCTTGGTTTAAACAACTTTTAGCGTTTAAGTTCTGATATTAAATTACTCTTTTCAAAATGTAATTTTAAAATCAAAATAGGACAGCCAAATCAAATGAGCAAAGCAGCAGGTACGAGTAACCAAATATTTGTGTAATGGAAGGACAGCCGAGAAGGCTGCAAAGTGGAGTACACAGTCACTAGTCCTCGGGTTAACCAATTGAAAGCTTTGGTTGACAGACATGGGTGAAGTCGACAGCTGAAGCAGGGCCGGGGTTAATCTGGGCTCCGCAATGTTACATTAAAACAGCAAGTGTTGGCTCAGTAAAGTTGGAAATGGCACTGGTTGTTGCCAAGCAGCTACTGAATTTCTACCTTACAATTTGCATATTAATTGGTGACTGCAATACATGCCTCACTTAAACAAGAGCGTAAAAGCAAGATTCGACAGGCACAGTAGACATGTCCCCACAAAGATAAAGGGTGGAACGGCCAAATCTAGAGCCCCCGGTTATCTTGAAGCATACAAGGTACGATAAAGCAGAAAAAGAAAGCTTGTGATGGTCACAAAAAAAAACTTAATACTTCAGAAAGTCTACAGGAGTATGGAAAGTGCAGGGGTGAAGTAAAAAAAGAAATTAGGAAAGCAAAGAGAGGACATGAATTATTTGCAGGTAAAAATCAAGGAAAACTGAGGTTTTATCAGTACATTAAGGGCAAGAGGATAACTAAGGAAAGGGTAGGGCCTATCAGAGATGTACAAGGGAACTTATGCGTGGATGAAGATGTAGGCAGGGTTCTTGAGTTTTTTGTCTCGGCCTTCACAAAGGAGAGGGATGACGCAGACATTGTAGTAAAAGAGGAGTGTGAAATATTAGATACAATAAGCATAATGAGAGGTCGTACTAGAGGGTCTGACATCCTGGAAAGTGGATAAATCGCCAGGGCTGGATGGATTGTATCCCTGGCTGTTAAAGGAAGCCAAGAAGGAAATAGCAGATGCTTTGAGGATCATCTTCAAATCCTCAGGCAAGGTACCAAAGGATTGGAAGTCTGCGAACGTTATACCATTGTTTAAAAAAGGGTACAAAGGATAGGCCAAATAATGATCGAGAGCATGATCAGTCTGACCTCAGTGGTGGGTAAATTATTAGAATCAATTCTGAGAGACAGGATAAACTGCCACTTAGAAAGGCACAGATTAAATCAGGGATAGTCAGCATGGATTTGTTAAGGTCATGTCTTACTAACTTGATTGAATTCTTTGAGGAAGTAACAAGGAGGATTGATGAGGGTAGTGCAGTGGATGTGGTCTACATGGATTTTAGTAAGGCATTTGACAAGGTCCCGCATGGCAGACTGGTCAGTAAAATGAAAACCCATGGGATACTGAGGAGTGTGGCAAGTTGGATCCAAAATTGGCTCAGTGACCGAAAACAAAGGGTAGTGGTTGATGGACGTTTTTGCAAATGGAAAGCTATTTCCAGTGGTGTTCCACAGAGCTCAGTGTTGGGTTCCTTGCTGTTTGTGGTACATATTAATGATTTGGACTTAAATGTGGGAGGCATGATTGGGAAATTTGCAGATTACACAAAAATTGGCCGTGTAGTTGATAGTGAAGAGGATAGCTGACAACTCCAGAATGATATCAATGGTTTGGTTGAGTGGGTGGAAAAGTAGCAAATGGAATTCAATCCACAGAAGTGAGAGGTCATGCATTTGGGGAGGGCAAAAAAAGCAAGGGAATACACAATAGACGGGAGGATATTAAGGGGTAGAGGAAATGAGACACCTTGGAGTGCATATCCACAGGTCCCTGAAAGGTGGCAGGACAGGTAGATAGAGTAGTGAAGGCATATGGAATGTTATCCTTTATTGGCCAAGGTATAGCATACAAAAACAGGGATGTAATGCTGTAACTGTATAAAATACTGGTTAGTTCTGGTCACCACATTACAGGAAAGACACAATTGCTCTGGAGAGAGTACAGAGGAGATTTACAAGCAGGTTGCCAGGGCTTGAAAGTTGCAGCTATGAGGAAAGATTGGATCGGCTAGGGTGGCTTTCCTTAGAACAGGGGAGGCTGAGGGGTGACTTGATTGAGGTGTACAAAATTATAAAAAGGGGCATAGATAGAGTAGACATGAAGGACCTGTTTCCCCTAGTGGAGAGGTTAATTACCAGGGAGCAGAGATTTAAGGTGATTGGTAGAAGGATTAGAGGGACATGAGGAAAACCATTTCCATTCAGAGGGTGGTGGGTGTCTGGAATTCACAGCCCGGATCGGTGGTGGAGGCAGAACCCTCAACTCTTTTTAAAAGTTACCTGGACATGCACCTGAAGTGCAGTAACCCACAAGGCTATGGACCAGGTGCTGGAAGGTGGGATTAGATTGGGTGGCTAGTTTTTTTCAACTGGCAAAGACACGATGGGCTGAATGGCCTCCTTCTGTGCTGTAACCTATGGTTCTAAAATTAGAATTAGTATTTTAAGATTTCTTCTTTGACCTCCTTGTCTTGAGACAATGGGTAAGCGCCTGGAGGTGGTCAGTAGTTTGTGAAGCAGTGCCTGGAGTGGCTATAAAGGCCAATTCTAGAGTAGCAGACTCTTCCACGGGTGCTGCAGATAAAATTGGTTGACAGGCTGTTACGCAGTTGGCGTTCTCCTTGTGCTTCTGTCTTTTTCCTGCCAACTGCCTTCGACTCACCACACTTTAGCCCCGCCTTTATGGTTGCCCGCCAGCTCTGGCGATCAATGGCAACTGACTCCCACGACTTGTGATCAATGTCACAGGACTTCATGTCACGTTTGCAGACGTCTTTAAAGCTGAGACAAAGACGGCCGGTGGGTCTAATACCAGTGACAAGCTCGCTGTACAATGTGTCCTTGGGGATCCTGCCATCTTCCATATGGCTCACATGGCCAAGCCGTCTCAAGCGCCGCTGGCTTAGTAGGGTGTATATGCTGGGGATGTTGGCCACCTCGAGGACTTCAGTGTTGGAGATACGGTCCTGCCACCTGATGCCAAGGATTCTCCGGAGGCAGCAAAGATGGAATGAATTGAGACGTCGCTCTTGGCTGACGTACGTTGTCCAGGCCTCGCTGCCGTAGAGCAAGGTACTGAAGACACAGGCTTGATACACTTGGACTTTTGTATTCTGTGTCACTGCCCCATTTTCCCACTCTCTTGGCCAGTCTGGACATAGCAGTGGAAGCCTTTCCCATGTGCTTGTTGATTTCTGCATTGAGAGACAGGTTACTGGTGATAGTTGAGCCTAGGTAGGTGAA